>NW_015169269.1:72910-117079 GCF_001447785.1 Gekko japonicus
TTTTGGCAAACCAGGGCCAGATAACACGGGAGGGAGGTGTAGCTCTTTGCGCCGGTGCAATTAGACCCACCAGAATGCAATCAGATGCAATGGCAGCACACTGCGGTTTTGTCCGTCAGAGCATGCACGTCAAGGAGGACAGCTGGGGGAAAGCCGAGCGCCGGCGTGATCACACGGAATGATTCCGTCAGCAGCCTGTGGCAAACCATTTGCTAGTACATTTGTTGAGATACTTTTTAACTGTGCAGCTTCGGCGGCATGCCACAGGTTGGCCATGGGTGCGTTATGCTTGCCAGATGTTGCGGTGTGATCGTGCCCTGAAAATCCAACCAGCATTTGTGGCTCTCCTGCAACAAATTCGGCGTGTGAACGGGGCCCAGGGTTTGTAACTGGATGGGAACATGCTACTAGAAATTCTACAAAGGCAAGATCTGACTATTAATCAATGTTGCAATTTTGACTGTCTTTAGTGCAACACTTTGCATATAAAATTCAAGTTTCTATTTTGAATATAACATTTTAGCCTAGAATTAGGTTGCTTTTGGTTCCTCTGGGTCAATTTGGCACACTTCAAGGATAGTTTCTGCCACCTTCCAAATACTATTCAGCCAAAATATTCAGATACATCTGAAGGACCAGCTGCTCTATAGCGATGTGTATGCACACACACACACACACACACAAACAGCATTTTCCAGGTTTCAATATACCTAACCCCAAAAAAATATCAGTGGCCAGCTGGCTGGGGACGGGAGGAAAGATGCCCCCCCCCAGCCATTTAAACATAAGTTTAAATGGCCAGCAGCTCTGGTAAGGTGAATGCACCCAAATAAAAGCCGAATAAGATTGGCTTTAATTTGGGATGACATTATTGGCTGAATAAATACCCCAAAATGCTGATGAAGTATTTATAGAGTATTTATTTGATTTGGTTTAGCTGAATGCACTTCCCTACTGCTCCATTCTGAACCTATGTGGTCTGTGATGTCATCTTCTGATGCCCTGTTTTGTGTACCTTCCTAGTACAAAGGTCCCTTGTCTCAGTGGCAGCTCAAGTCCTCTGTTTGAAGAAGGTCCCAGTCTCCATCTGTACCTTCACTAGTTAGTAGGAAAGACCTCTCCCTTTCTGGGACGCTAAACCACCAGCAATCAGAAATACTCAGTGCTGGGCCAAGGAACTGAGATTAAAAGTCATAGATCTATATTCACTCTCGCTGAACGTGATAGTGGTTCAGTAATAAAACATAACTAAAGAAGAGTCAGACTCGACTGTGCGACTGAACAACAACAAAGATTTATTACCATGTCCTGCAAGCATTCATTGTATTGATGAAAGTGAATGATATCAGATCAGGCCATTGGTCCAGCTAGAACTACTCTGATTGGTGGTAATTCCCCAAGGTCTCAGGCTAAGGAGGGTTTTCACCAACACCAGTTACTTGAGAATACAATGACAATTGGACCTCTGTATGCAAAGCACACTGCAAGGAGATCAGATTAGTCAATCCTAAAAGAAATCAACCCTGACTGTTCCCCGGAAGGCCAGATCCTGAAGCTGAAGCTCAGATACTTTGGCCACCAAATGAGAAGGGAGCACTCACTGGAGGAGAAGACCCTGATGCTGGGAAAGATTGAAGGTAAAAGAAGAAGGGGATGGCAAAGGATGAGATAGTTAGACAGTGTTATTGACGCAAGGAACATGAAATTGAGCAAATGCCGGAGGATGGTGGAGGACAAGAGGACCTGGAGTGATGTGGTCCATGGGGTCATGAAGTGTCAGACTTGACTTTGCGACTGAACAACAACAACAACAACAACATGCAAAGCACTGATTCTACAACTGAATCAAGTTGTGGGCCATGTAGCTCTTTGTTTTCTTTGCTGACTAGCAGCAACTCTTCAGAATCTCTGCCGACCAGTCCTTCCTCTGCATGAGGCATTTTTTTAAAAAAAAACACTGATGTCAGTTACTGAACCTGGGACCTGCTGCATGGTAAGCATTTGTTCTACCATTGTGCCTGAGGGCCTCTCCACACATATGTTCCAAATAGACTGTTTGACTCATATCCTTTTGCCAAGGGCTGGAATCCATGTTATCCTGGTTGATGGGAAATTTTAAAATATATGGGATTTAAAAAAAAACACCGAAGAGATAAAATAGGAAGAGGAAGGAAGACATTAGAGTGGAATTAAAAAAAGAAGAAGCTAAGATATGCTAACTAGACAAGTAACTAATGCATCGTAATAGAGCAATTTGGATAAGAGTGGTCAAGATATCGACGATAAATAATTACAGGAGTTAATTCATTAAATGAGGTAATTAACCGCTTGGGTGTCTTGGGTATATTAGCCTGCCTCCGAAAACGTATAAAAGTTGCGGTCGTCCAAATCACGTTCAGCAACTTCTCTCAGCTCTCCGGCAAACCTCTTCATCGCTGTACTCTAAAGAACCGGGTAAGTCTAATTCAATCCTTGCCCATTCCTAACCACCATTAATGGGGCTGTGGTGGTTAAGACGCTGAACTGCAGACTAGAAGGTCGGTAGTACAGCAGTTCAAGACCTGAGTGCCGCAAGATGGAGTGAGCTCCCGTCTCTGGTCCCAGCTCCTGCTAACCTAGCAGTTCGAAAGCAAGAAATTGCAAGTAGATAAATAGGTACAGCTTCGGTGGGAAGGTAACAACGTTCTGTGCACCTTGGCATCTGGTCATGCCGGCCACATGACCACGGAAACATCTCTGGACACCACTGGCTCTTTGGCTTGGAAACGGAGATGAGCACTGCATCCCTAGAGTTGGATTCGATTGGCTTTCAAGCAAACGAAACCTTTACCTTTGCCTTAACTGCCTTAGAGTTAAAAAAAATACAGTTTGGAAATGTAGAAAGGAGCAAGTCCAGTAGCACCTTAACGACTGACAAAATTTGTGCAGGGTCTGAGCTTTGAGTCACTACTCCCATCTTCAGATACCTATAGAATGTGAGTCCATCAGTCCTATTCTTGGAAATGGTGGCCCCTGCTGGCTGAGGAGGCAGGTTCAATTTGGAATGAACCGATAAAGAGGCAGATAGAAAAGTGTTGTTAGTGATAATCTTTTTGTATATTTGTAAGTGCAGAAAATACTCCCAAAATGTCATCAGATCTATTTGCTCCAAATGAACGCAAAGCCATGCTGATAAGAGAGTCAACCAGAAAAAAATTACTTATAAAAATAGGAACTGATCTTCTGAACACTGAAATAAGAGATGAGATGGTTTAAAGGTTTTTCACAGGAAGAGTTTTTGAGTGAATGCTCCGACCTGGATAACCCAGGCAAACCCGATCTTGTCAGATCTCGGAAGCTAAGCAAGTACATGGATGGGAGACCAGAAAGGAATACCAGCAGTTGGGAGGTGGCGGCAGGCTTTATTCAGACACCTCTCTGAATATCCTCCAGGCCTCCAGTAGGGATCAGTCACCAGAGGTCACCACGACTTCCAGGTGCACATATACTTACACACACATATGAAAAATACAAAACAAAAACAGAGTTTTTGGGTGAACAATCACATAACACTTGTTACAGGAAAGCTCTTCTAGCAGATGCTCGTAACTGATGTGAGGCATGGGTCCCGTTCACAATGGCCAGATAACGCGGGGGGGAAGGCGTGGCTTTTCTCTCCGCCGCACTTGTGACCCGGCCGAACACGATCAGATGCGATGGCTGGGAATCGGGGGCAGCATTTTGTCGGCGCACGTTTCCGGCGCGCTTCATGCGGTGCTGGAACGATCAGATGGAGGACGTCCATCTGTAGCCCGTCGCAAGCGTATAATACCTGTGTTTCTGCAGTAGCTTTGAACTATGGATCTTCAGCGGGATGCGATGGCTTGCCAACGGGTGCGCGACGCTTGCCAGATGTGCTGGTGTGATCGCGCCCATTAAATCCGCCCGGCATCCATGAGTATCCCACGGCAACTTCTTCTTTTTTTTAATTACCCATTAGGTACATTTTTATTATTTTCCATATTACACACCAACAAACAAACATACAGCATAACAAACATCCACTTACACACATAAAACACACAACGAGATCAGTATATTTTCTTCTAACTCTATTACCATATTTAAAGAGTTTCTATAAATTTGCTTAAGTTTCTGCATACTCTTATCTTTTTACCATAGTTTCTATTTAACTAAAAGAGATTGATAATACCCAAAATGTCATTACTTTAAACTATGCATTCATATTGTACCAATCATACATTTTTTTCCATGTCTTTTGAAATGTTGGGTCTGTTGTCCCTCTCATAAACGATGACAGTTTATCATTTTCAGCTGTCCGCGGCAGCTTCTGTGTATGATCGGAGCCATGGAAAATAACTAGCTTAAGCTCTTAGTGTGCATGTCTAAAGCTGTGTATATTCCACCTACCCTGAAAATGAGCATTGGTGCTTGCAGACTTGTTTCTGTGCTCACCTATCTGCCTGGCAAGTAAATATTTGAACCTGTTCCCCGGTTGTCTCTCTGTTTGACAGTCGGCTAGACAACAGATCTGGTGAATTCTACTGCACTGGGTAGAAGCTTCTGAGGGTGGGAGCTTAAGACAGAGGGGCAGATAAATATGGCAGTTGTTGGGTGGGAAGGAAACAGGGTTGTTAACTCCGTGTTAGGGAATTTATTTACTTACTCTGACAGTCGAATAGGGTTGCCAAATCCAGGTTGGGCAGTTCCTGGAGATTTAGAGGTGGAGCCTTGGGGAGGGTTTCAGGAGTGGGAAGGACCTCAGTGGGGGATGATGCCACAGACACCACCCTCCAAAGTGGCCATTTCCTCCCAGGGAACTAGGGTCACCAACCTCCAGGTGAGACCTGGAGATCTCCCAGAATTATAACTGAACTCCAGACAACAGTGATCTGTCTTTCTGGACAAAATGACTGTTTGGAGAATAGACTGTATGGCATTATATCTGGCTGAGTCCTCTTGCTCAGTTCCCTTGTGCAAAATCAGCCAGCTAACTGAAGTTGGCTTCAAAGTGGAGTTTGCCTGGGAATTACAATCACTTTGTTCATTCACCTAAATTTCAAAGATTTCGTTACTGAGTACTGCAGGTCTTGAGGTGCTACAGGTGTCCTGTACCACGCTCCTTTTTAGTGTCTTTGCCAAAAAAAAATGATTTAATGGCCATTGGTCTATCAATGGATCAGCCCTAGGCACCTTTGCTTTTTCAGTCTCTCACCTTGTCGTGGAGAAGTGTGTGGTTGCAGGGCTCCAGTCTTCTTGGGATGAGTCCACATTCACCCTCTGCACCACAGCGGTCTTTGGCACTTTATTTGTCTGTAAGGGTTGCTAAGGAACATTTTAAAAGGTGGAGTGTACTAACTGACACTGGCAGGAGGAAATCTCACCTCCTCTCCACCAGCCCCTTACCTCTCAGTCACTGTGTCCACCCCTCCATTAATGACACCCCAGCTGTCCTTTTATAACTTCCCTCTCGCTTCTAGTAGGTCAGAAGAGAGCAGCGGGAAGAAGCAGTGCCCAAGCTGGTGGGGGAGGAGTGATTAGAAGTTGGTCAGAATGTTTTTAAGGGACAGTGGAGCTTGCAGCTACAGAGACCTTCTCTCCCACTTGCAAGGCTTTGCAGTTGCAGTCTCAGATGTCCTTTTAAAACTTCCCCTTGCTATCTAGCCATTCATACGGCAGGAGAAACAGCGCTGGAGATGGATGAGTGGCAGTGAGGAAATCCTCCCCAATCCCAGCTCCAGTTCTGCTGTTGCTTCCTACCCTCTCCCCCCACCCATTATCTCTCTCTGTCTCTTTCTCTCTCACTCACTCTCAGTCCATCAGTCTTTCTTGAGCTGGTGGAAGGGGAGAAGCAGTTAGAAGTCTCCCCCCCCCCGAGAAAGTTTTAAGAGGACAATAGAGCCTGCAGCAAAAGAGGTAGAGGTGAGAAGCTCAAATGTCCTTTTAAAGCATCCCCCTGCTACTTACCCATTCATACTGTGAAAGTATTCCTTCCCAATACCAGCTCCAGTTCTGCTTTTACTTCCTCCCCTCTTCCCTCACTCATTATCTGTCTCTGTCTCTCTCTCTCTCTGGTTATCAGCCAGTCTATCTCTCACTGTTGATGTGGTGAGACCTAGAGTAGATCCCTGAGGTGACCTTTTCAAAAGATATGGGTGGGGGATTCAACTCTCTCAGAGAGTTAAAAAAAAAACTTCTGTAGACCCACAGAGTCCTCTTAGTCTGTAGAAAAGCCTGTTGGGGGAAAGTGTGCCCTGTGTTTGCAGAAATAAGTATCTACAAGCACAGGAGACTGTTGAGTTTATATATAGAGATGATGCATTAATACCCCCCTTTTCATTTTCTATTGGTTTTGCATGCTGTCATTGACTACGGTCAGTTGCACTTTCGATCCACTTTCAATGCACTTTCCAACTGGATTTTGCCAATTCACACAGTTGGAAAGGGCACTGAAAGTGGATGATTTAGTGTGTCTGACCGCAGCCACTGTGAGCCTTTTCACTCTATGCATTAATTGCTGCTGGTCAGAGGTCATTCCGTAGAAAAAGAGATGCAGGAGCTCATTAGCATAACTCATCAGCATAACTTATTTGCATATGCCACACCCCCTGACATCACTGGAAGTGTGTCAGAAGGCAACACCCCCCGCTCAGGCTCCACTGGGTTGCTTTGGATTGCTAGCTAACCGGGGGGGGGGGGACGTGCAGATCTGTCCTCGCAGAGGAGGGAGAGCTTGTACCTGAATAAACCTTGGTCTTAAAGGTGCCACTGGACTGTTTTGGACCTGGGGGGCCGGGCTCTGCAACTTACCTGGCTGCTTCTTGCTCTGACTGAGGGCTGCTGGGAGCAGGGGGTGGGGATTGTTGGCTGTGCTTGCCCCCTGGGCTCTTTACTGCTGGAGCTCCACTCCTGTGCACTCCTGCAGGAAATGACCCCTGCTGCTGGTGTCCCCAATTCATTTAAGGTTTTTAATGGCATCTAATGCAATTTATTCAGAAGTCATACACAACTGATTTTTTAAAAAATATATATATATTGTGAAGAATTAGAAAAGGGCACTAAACTAAAGACCTGTAGTTTAATGTTCGCATGTGAATACAAGTTCAAAACAGGGATGAGAAATCTGAGATTATCTGTATTAATGGATGTCCTTCATAACATTTTCTTTCAGATTCACCTCTGTCATTCAAACATGTCTTGCTGCATCCCTCCTTGTGGTCCCTCTTGCGCAATTCCATCGTGCGCCTCCAGGCCTACAATTGGTTTAGGATCGTGTGGTATGGGCTCAGGTTACGGAGCATCAGCCAGTAGTCTCGGTCTCGTCCCTGGAGTCAGCCCCGCATGCGTCAACCAAATCCCACCTTCTGAAGTGGTGATCCAACCACCTCCATTTGTGCTGACCGTCCCAGGACCCATTCTGGCTGCAAGCTGTGAACCTGTGTCCGTGGGAGGCTACACCCCATGTGCTTCTTCAAGTTCTAGGGGAGGTGCCAGGGGCATTTGTGGACCAAGGCGTAGATACAGTGTCTGTGGGTCTCCCTGCTAATTCTAGAGAGAACATCCTTGAGGACCAGGAGAACCAGGAATCATCAACCACAACAGGAAACCATGGCTGATCTTCTGGGCTAAAGTTACAGAAATGTTTAACACCTGCAGCTCCACCTGCAATTCAAGGTGCTATGCACCTGTGAAAATAAGGCCCAGATATGTATCTTTCATTCTACTTTTTTTTCTGTGAAGCATCTTCACACAATTTGCTTGCTCTTGGGACTCAAGCAGACCTGCAGGTCATTTTCTACCTCTCCGTGTTTCCAATGAAGTATGACAAGAAGGAGAGGTATCTACTCTCTGCACTTTATTGCTTTTGTGATTCAGATGTATATCGAAACTGAAGCATGTCTATTATTGTCTATTAAAGCTTTTTTTCTTGCATCAGAGACATTGCCTCTGGGATCTGTTGCCTGCTTACATGGGCTTTGCTAAGCACCTTGCAAGAAATATATTGAAGGAAATACTAGTCATACATGCAGGCGCGGAATCTAAATTCTTCTCCCTTTTGCCCATTGAATAGTGAATTGCCATGATCTATACACAGCATATCATGTTTTCTGAATTCTTCAAGGCCACCCGAAAACACATTGTAATGTATGCAGATTGGTGGTTATAAGAAATAAACAATCGCTGGTAGATTCGGAGGCACCAGCAAAAATTCGGCCGGACAAAGCTGGTTTCGTTTGGGCTGATCCACACATCTCTAATTAATAATGAGTGGTGCCCTGACCTGGATAGCCCAGGCAAGCCTGATCTCGTCAGATCTCGGAGGCTAAGCAGGGTCTCCTCTGGCAAATACTTGGATGGGAGCCCTCCTTGAAATACCAGAGGCAAGAGGTGGGGGAAGGCTTTACTCAACCACCTCTCTGAATATCCCCCATGCCCCCAGTAGGGGTCAGTCATCAGAGTTTGCCATGCTTCCAGTCATCAGAGGTCGCCGTGCCTTCCAGGTGCACACACAAACACACACACACACACTTTTAAAAAATCTAATTAATAATGAGTGGTAAATTGTGTATGGGAGCAGCCAGGTATCAGAACCACAGAGATAACTACAATATCCTCAAGCATAATGCTTTTTTAAAGTGGTATTAGTTAATCTATTTATCTATGAGTCTTCAGTGAGCATGGTCATCAAGAGCAGAAGAGACGTGCATTTATTGATATATAACAGTTGTTTCCCACCTTTGCACCATAGTTCGGCTCCCAAACGAATTTATTTCCATGCTTCTGCGAACCAGGCCTGAAGACACCTAACTATGCACATGCATTCACGAACTTTCAGTTCTGGCTGGAATTGACCGAATATTTCACCTTTCGGAGCCGAATCTTATGTCTTTCTACTCACACAAGATCTCAGGAGAATTCTAAGGGAAACACATGGTTCTGGCACAGCTGTTCTTGAAAAAGAGCAGTTTCTGTCAAGAGCTCTCTCAGCCCCACCTACTTCATAGGGTGTCTGTTGTGGGGAGGGGAAGGGAAAGGAGTTTGTAAGCCGCTCTGAGACTCCTTTGGGTAGTGAAGGGCGGGGTATAAATCCAATCTCTTCTCTTCTTCTCTTCTTCTATGCAGAGGCAGGCAAGGGCAAACCACCTCTCTTCACCCCTTGCCTCGAAAACCCTGCAGGGCTGCCAGAAGTCAGCCGCGACTTGATGGCGCTTGGCCACGACCAATCATATAAAATGATCTATTTTTAATATCCCAGCCATCATTTCTGTGGCTCTTCTCCCTTAGTCGTAAGGGCTGTTGTCCTCCCAGGCTGTAGTTAGCCTCTCCAACATCAGCCTCCCTCCTCCTCCTTAGGGAAGCCCTCTTTGGCTTCTGGTATCATGCTGTGAGGGCATTCTCCTCAGGCTTGAAAAGCCAATGTTCCAATTCCCATATTTAAATGGCTCCTCCCTCCAACTCTAGAGGCATTGTCACAGACCAGGGATCTCCACCAGGGGTGAATCTATTGACGGAGGCATTTTTAATTATAGAATCATAGAATCAAGTTGGAAGGGGCCATCGAGGAAGTCTAGTCCAACCCCCTGCTTAAATGCAGGATCAGCCTAAAGCACCTCTGACAAGTGTTTGTCCAGCTGCTGCTTAAAGATGGCCAGGGAAGGGGAGCTCGCCACCTCCCTAGGCAGCCGATTCCTCTGCTGAACTACTCTTACTGGGGGGGGGGGACCCTAATATGCAGCTGATGCCTTTCCGCCCATAATTTAAACCCATTATTGTGAGTCCTCTCCTCTGCTGCCAACTGGAACAGCTCCCTGCTCCTCTAAGGGACAGCCCTTCCAATACTTCGAGAGAGCAATCATGTCCTTCCTCAACCTCCTCTTCTCCAGACTGAACATGCCTAAATCCTTCAGCCTTTCCTCATAGGGCTTGGTCTCTAAGTCCCTAAACGTCTTCATCACCCTGATCTGCACCCACTCCATTCTGTCCACACGGTTTTGGAAGTAAGGCCCCTAGAACTACACGCAATACTGTAGGTGCAGCCTGACCAATGTTGTGTACAGCGGGACTATGACATCTTGAGATTTGGATGTTATGCCCCTGTTGATATAACCTGGCTCCTAGTCTCATCAAGAGAAGCAAAATTGAATACTGGCCTCTCTGCAGGAGGACTCAAAATCCTCAGTCAGCCTCTGGCCTTTACTGGAAAGATATCCCGTGGCTTCAGCAGAACCCAAGCCAGTGAGACACTTTGCTTTGCAGGTATGTGCAGGAAGAGTTCCCCTGCCAGATTATTTATTTGCACCCACTTTGCTGTTTTGGGTTCACGGAAGAACTAGAAGCTCTGGTCTGAAGCTCCTGACCAGCACAAAGTGGTTTGGAAAGCATGTGATGAAATGGAGTCAGTTGCCAGCATGCACCAGCCAACATTTATAAGATGACCACCATCTACAGTTTCTTGCTGTCCACCTGGATGAGAATGACTTAATACTAGGGCTTCCAAGTCCCCCCCGGGGGGCAGCGGGTTGCCTGCCCAAAGGCTTCCCCCGCTGGTCTGGATCTGGCTGATGGGGGGGGGAACTTCACCCCCAAAGTGCCCAGATCGGGCCAATGTGCCCGGGGCGATGATGTCACCTGTAAGTGATGTCATCATGCTGGGCACATCGCTGGGTGATGTTCTAGCAATTCACCTGAAAACGTTATGGTAGCATAGCGTGCGCACGTATGTCCCAGGCTGGGACCGACTCTCCCCTGCTGCGCCAGGTAAGACACTTGGCAACCCTACTTAATACACAGTGCGGGCAGTTCAAAACCAATTGATGCCCAGAAGGAATCGAAGCTGATTAGCGCAAGTCATTCAGGGATCACTGTTGATAGGTTTGCGTTGTTGCAGTGGAGGTCATGCAATGAGGCATTCTGTTGAAGAAAGACTGGGAAACCAAGGTTTGAGATGGGCAGAGACTTGGTGGGTGGGGGGTTGCACCTTCCATCATGACATCATATTCTTCTTGGGAATTGTCATGAGCAGTGGCTAGGGAGGTTCACTATGGGCTGCCACCACTCTGGTATGGGTCTCCTTCAGAGGGCCCAAAGCACCCACACCCAACCCCTTGTTACAGGACTTTTATGACAGGTTTCCCCTTGCACATGACCAAATAAGGCGTGAGGACCCTGGCAGAGTAACAACTAGTTTTATTAAGAGATTTAACAACACTGTTAGATTAACAACAAGGAAGGAAAATGAGCAGGGGTCATTTCGTAGAAAAAGAGGTGCAGGAGCTCATTAGCATAACTCATTAGCATAACATTTGCATGTGCCATGACCCCTGACATCACCGGAAGTGTGTCAGAAGGCAACACCCACCGCTCAGGCTCCACTGGACTGTTTTGGATTGCTAGCTCTGGGGGGGGGGCGTGCAGATCTGCCCTCGCAGAGGAGGGAGAGCTTGTACCTGAAGGTGGGCCGGTGGGGGGGGGCTCTGCAATTTACCTGAGGGCTGCCGGGAGCAGGGGGCAGAGCTTGGACTACTGTGTTCAGTTTTGGGCACCACAATTTAAGAAGGAAATAAATAAGCTGGAACGTGTCCAGAAGAGGGCAACAAAGATGGTGAGAGGTCTGGAGACCAAGTCCTATGAGGAAAGGTTTTAGGAGGTGGGTATGTTTAGCCTGGAGAGGAGATGACTGAGAGGTGATAACCATCTTCAAGTACTTGAAGGGCTGTCATACGGACGATGGTGCAGAGTTGTTTTCTGTTGTCCCAGAAAGTCAGACCAGAACTAATGGGTTGAAATTAAATCAAAAGAGTTTCAGCTAAATATTAGGAAGGGATTCCTTGGTGGAAAAGGATTCCTTGAGAGGTGGGGGGCTCTCCTTCTTTGGAGGTTTTTAAACAAAGGCTAAATGGCCATCTGAGAATGATACTGATTCTGTGAATTTGGGCAGATCATGAGAGGGAGGGCAGGAAGGGTTGCATCAGTGTGTAGTTTTTGTGGCCCTTTCTGTACATGCCCAGAGAAATGCTGATCACCACTTTGAGGTCAGGAAGCAATTTTTCTCCAGGCCAGTTTGCCTGGGAATCCTGGAGGTTCTTTGTCATCTTCCGGGCATGGAACAGGGGTCACTGGGGGTGGGGGGAGGTATTTGTGAGTCTCCTGCCTTGTGCAGGGGGTTGGACAAGATGACCCTGGATAACATAAGAACATAAGAGAAGCCAATGTTGGATTATGCCAATGGCCCATCTAGTCCAACACTCTGTCACACAGTGGCCAAAAATACCCGGTGCCATCAGGAGGTCCAGCAGTGGAGGTCCCTTCCAACTCCATGATTCCATGATTCTCGGTTAGCATGCCAGAAGAATCTGCCCATTAGGTGGTAGTCTACACCAGAAAAAAGATGGATGCACATTTAAATAGCTTCTTTTGATCAGATATGCCTCAAAACAGGTTAAGCCATGTGTTGTCGCATTTTAGCATCATTCAAAAGGGCAAGGGCAAAACAAAAAGAGAGATAAAAGTGCTGAATATCATTCCGGAGGGTTGTCCCATCGGTATCTCTGAGACTGGAGTAGGCATTTTAAGTGATCTTCCGAAATAACACGGGGCTGCTGGGAAGGTGGAGTCCTAAGTGCTCCTTTTGTTCGATGCTGCAAACTTGTTTCAGGGCGCAACCACTTCAGAGTAACGTTTAGAGCTGTGGGGGGGGGGGAATGATATCTCACCTGCAGGGAACTTGTGTAAAAGGTACGACCTCATAAGATAAACCTTTAATTTGGCACTTAACTATTACTCTGTGGTTAACCTAAAACAGGTTGATGAAAAGGGACGGACCAGTTTCTCTAGCTGGCATTCCACCTGCCTGACTAGGAGGATACCAACAGAGATTGAAGCGATTTCCCTGCAGCACTGAAGTGCTCGTGTAAGCAATGGGATCCAAGGCATTCCCCGAGCTGTGGTTGTCAATGTAAATTCTGCTCTTAACTCCTCTTTCCCTCGTTTCTCTTTGAAACACAACAACCCATTTCTTTTTCCTCTTCTTTAGGGATTTGGAGTCGGTTTCTAACCAATTCTGGTTTGATCAAGAAGGAAGTCGAAGAAGAGATTGGATTCAAACCCTAACCTTCACTACCCGAAGGAGTCTCAGAGTGGCTTACAAACTCCTTTCCCTTTCTCTCCCCACAACAGACACCCTGTGAGCAATGCTCCCTCTAAGCTGTGGAGTCTTGTGAGCAAAAATTCTACTTTGTGAGCCACTGACATTAAAATGGTGAGCAAGCGATTTGGCTGCTGCATAAATTAGTTTGCCCTGGAGCCATCCTTCCTGAGCTAAGACAAAATTGTGTGAGCCAGAGGCTAAGAAACGGTGAGCTAGCTCACACTAACTCAGCTTAGAGGGAACACTGCCTGTGAGGTAGGTGGGACTAAGAGAGCTCTCTAGAGAACTGCCTTTTTTAATTTATTTTTTCAATTTTTAACAATTCTAACACTTCAAACAGTGAACAATTAATTTTCCAATTACATTCACATCCTGTAAATAGTTCCTGCGTATGTACAACGTTATAACATGTTCAAAGAATTACAATACATTACTCATCACACTTCCGAATATGTTTTCAGTAGAAAGATAACAGACTTAGCGTAAACTTGATAGGAACATTAGGAAGCAATCCGAACTATTGGAGCGGTAAGAAAGAGAAGAAAGAAAAGGAAATATTAGAGCTAGTGGAGAAGATATAAGTAAGTAAGTATGAGATTTTGCGGAACTGGTCATTGCATTAATCTTATATCCATTTGTGATATTGAGACCAATCAGATGAGATAAATTGTTTTTGTGACAGATAATCCAGCACTGGGTATCATTTCTCTATGAAATTAGACTTTATTGGGTTTTGTGACATGCAATTTAGTTTGTTGGAGACTGCATCCATTAAGTAATGAGTCCAAAGTTTCTTATACCATATTTCTACTGAGGGTGCCTCTTTCTCCTTCCAGTAGAACTGCCTTTGAGAGAACAGTTTTGAAAGAACTTATGACTGACCCAAGGTCTCACTAGCAGCTTCATGTGGAGAAATGGGGGATCAAACCCGGTTCTCCCAGGTCTGAACTCCTAACCACTACACCAAACTGGCTCGAGAACTTTAAACAAAAAAGGGCCGAAGTTACCAAAAGGTGCACAGATTTCTCTACAAAGAGAAATCAAAGAGAAATGAAAAAGTTGACTCAATGACTAGATCTAAAAAAGCAGATTTCAGAAAAAAAAACAATCTGCTCTCCATAAGAAGAGCCGAGACACCTAGAACAGAGGGACCTGATAACGGAGAACACTTGGCTATAATGTCAGAAATTCTAAGAGAGCAAAGTGGTTATAACGTCACAAATTCTAAGAAAGTAGAGAATGAATGAATTTATTGCGGTGCACGACAAGTTCACACAGCAAATCATATTTTAAGTATGAAGGTATAGATGCTAAAACACTCCAGTTGGATGAACAGATATAGAATTATCACAGTCACTAATTAAAATACATATAAAAGTTAATTAAAATAATTAAAATACAAATAGAAGTTAATAAGATAACATCATAAAACCATTTAATTACAAACCTAAAAGTTAAAACAGGCACTATTAATTCCAGTTCCTTGTTGTTGTTGTTCAGTCGCACAGTCAAGTCCAACACTTCGTGACCCCATGGACCAGATCACACCAGACCTTTCTGTCTCCCGTCATCCTCTGAAGTTTGCTCAATTTCATGTTCGTTGCATCGGTGACACTGTCTAACCATCTCATCCTTTGTTGTCCCCTTCTTCTTTGACCTTCAGTCTTTCCCAGCATCAGGGTCTTCTCCAGTGAGGGCTCCCTTCTCATTGGGTGGCCAAAGTCTTTGAGCTTCACCTTCAGTATCTGACCTTCCAGGGAACAGTCAGGGTTGCTTTCTTTTAGGATTGACTGATTTGATCTCCTTGCAGTCCAGGGGAATTCCAGTTCCTAATAGAATCTAAATCGGAACTCAGAAAAAGAAAAAAAAAATCTACTATGTACTCTGATCACCTGAGCACAGAATTTGGCTGTTGCTTTCGTGACAGCTGGTTTTTCATCTGCTAATAGTTTATCTAAATGTGTCTATCAGGGGATCTATCAACAAGGGGCAGAAATGCTGTGTTGTATATTTCTTTATAAAGCAGGCAGTGGAAAAAAATGTTCTATCATTTCCACCTCAACTAGAGGGCAAGGACAGGTCCTCTCAAAATATGGGGTCTTATAAATTTCTTCTAAAATCCTGGATGGCATGGTGTCACATCTCGCCAGTATAAAACATAAGAACATAAGAGACGCCAATGTTGGATCAGGCCAACAGTGGCCAGAAATACCAGGTGCCAGCAGGAGGTCCACCAGTCAGGCTAGGACATTAGAAGCCCTCCCACTGTTGACCCCCCCCCAAGCACCAAGAAGACAGAGCATCACTTGCCCCAGAGCCCCTATCTATACCTTGTGGCTAATAGCCACTGATGGACCTCTGCTCCATATGCTTATCTAATTCCCTTTTGAAGCCGTCCATGCTTGTAGCTGCCACCACTTCCTGTGGCAGTGAATTCCATGTGTGAATCACTCTTTGGGTGAAGACGTACTTCCTTTTATCCATTCTAACCCGACCGCTCAGCAATTTCATTGAGTGCCCATGAGTTCTTGTATTGTGAGAAAGGGAGAAAAGTACCTCTTTCTCTACCTACTCTATCCCTTCCTATGAGGGGGGAAATCTAAAGTTTTAAGATATTTGGCCATTGCCATGATGTATCTCATCTCAGAAAGTAGAGAGAGAGGTTTGAGGTGAGGGGAGCTGTGGTTGTCTTTGTTGTTGTTGTTGTTGTTTTCTGGAAGAGGCTATATGTATGACAGCCCATTTGGTGTAGTGGTTAAGTACGTGGACTCTAGTCTGGGAGAACTGGGTTTGATTCCCCACTCCTCCACTCGCAGCTGCTGGATGACCTTGGGCAAGCTAGTTCAGTCATAGCTGTTCTTGAAAAAGAGCAGTTTCTGTCAGAGGTCTCTCAGCCCCACCTACCTCACAGGGTGTCTTGTGGGGTGGGGAAGGGAAAGGAGTTTGTAAGCTGCTCTGAGACTCCTTTGGGAAGTGAAAGGCGGGGTATAAATCCAATCTCCTCCTCCTCCTCCTCCTCTTCTTCCTCCTCCTCCTCCTTCTTCTTTGTATGTAAGTGCTGTCAAGTCACAATGGACTTACATTGACCCCAGCAAGGAGCTTTTAAGGCAAAGTGAGAAGCAGAGGCAGTTTTCCACTGTCTTCCTCTACACAGCCTTCTTGGAGGTCTCCCTGACTCTGCTTTTCTTAGACTTACGGTGACCCCAAAAGGGTCTTTCCAGGCAAGTGAGAACCAGAGGTTGTTTACCGGTGCCTTCCACTGCAGAGCCTTCCTCGGTGGTTTCCAACCCAAGAACTGACCCTGCTTAGCTTCTGAGATCTAACAAGATCGGGCTATACCATACATTGCACACCCCTGGAAGAGGCCATAATAACTTTTTTAAAAATGACAGACTAAAAAGTTTAGCCTTGAGAGAACACCACAAAAAAAAAAGCCACCACAAAAATGGGTAACTGTACGGCTTACTTCTTAATTAACTACCTTAATTAACTTATTTTAAGACTGAATGAACAGGAGACTCACAGGGCACCTAGGTAGTGGCTCAGAGGTAGAGCATCTGCTTGGCGTGCAAAAGGTCACAGGTTCAATCCCCGGCATCTCCAGTTACAAAGGACCAGGCAGTAGGTGATGTAGATGAACTCTGCCTGAAACCGTGCAGAGCAGCTGCCAGTCTGAGTAGACAATACTGATCATGATGGACCAATGGTCTGATTCAGTATAAGACAGATTCATGTGTGTTCATAGAATCATAGAGTTCAATAACCTGCTCAATGTTAAATCAGCGTAGAGCTGGGGTGTCAATCATACGGCCCGCAGGCTGGATCCAGCCCCTGAAGGGCTCCTATCCGGCCTGTGAGCAACCAGCTCTCTGCTGCTTCCTTCTTCCTGTTTCCTTCGCCACAGTTTTTGCCCAGTCCCTCCTATTTCCTGTTTTGCAGAGGAGAGAAAGAACTACAAGCCTCCCTTCCCTTGATTGGCTGAGGGCTCCTTCCCCTCCTTCTCCCCCTCCTCCTCCCCCTCCTCCTTATTCCAGGTATTAGCTTTTGTGTGTGTGCAGACTTCTTCAAACAGAGGAGGGGGGGGAGAAAGAGTCAGTGAGAGCACTCCAGAGAGAGAGAGAGAAAGAGAGAGAGTCCTGTGTTTAAGACCAACAATGTTTTATTCCAGCTATAAACTTTTGTATGCAAGCACACTTCTTCAGATACAGAAAGGGAGAGAGGGAGGGGAAGGGTGAGAGGGAGGGAAAGAGAGAGAGAGAGAGAGAGTCCCATAGCACTTGGAGAGATCTCCCTTTCCATTTCTAACAGATGGGGAGGGGGAGAAACCTAACAGCACAGCTTGCATTCTTTATTACTGGAAGGGAGCAAGAGTCTAGCTTAACAACTAACAAAATTTGTGGCAGGGCATGCGCTTTTATGAGTGACTGCTCACTTTTTCAGATGCAGTTAGAATGTGAGCCCATCTGTCCTTATATCTTGAAGAGAGAAGTGATTTCAGAGGACAAATACAGGCTGGACCACAAATAGGCATGGTCTGCAGCAACCTGTAGTGGATAGCCACTGATTGATTTAATGCCAATATTTTTGAATTAGTCACTTCAGTAGATCAGTCCTGATAAATGCGAAGAGGCTGCTGTTAGGGTCAAAGATACTGAGATATGTGGACTGAGAGCCTGACCCAGCACAGGTGTCAGACATGGACTGAGGAGACCCTAATTTACTTATTATTTACTTCACTCTTCAATAGGGGCCTAAAGTGGCTTCTGTCATGTGCCTCTCCTCTATGTAATCTCACACCACCCCCATGAGGTAGGTTAGGATAGAGTGGTCTAAAATCAGCCAGCAGCCTTCCATGGCAGAATGCGGATTTCAACCTGAATCTTCCAAATACTAGTCTCGGACTCTAATATATACCACAGTGGCTTTTAAAATTAATTTAATTCAACTCTTATTCAAATCCCTCACACAGCCCTACAGCACATTGGGTGACCTTGGGCCACTCTCTCTCTCTCTCTCTCTTTCTCTTTCTCTCTCTCTCTCTCTGTTTGGTGTAGCAGCTGCTGGTGTGACCTTGGATCAGTTACAAGTTCTATCAGAGCTGTTCTCTCAAGAGCTGTCCTCGAAAGAGCTCTCTCAGTCCCACCTACCTCGCAGAGTATCTGTTGTGGGGAGGGGAAGGCAAGGTGATTGTAAGTCATTCTGTGACTCCAAGTCAAGGGTGGGGTATAAATCCAATCTCCTCCTCCTCCTCCTCCTCCTCTTCTTCTCCTTCTCCTTCTCCTAGGGCTATTTAGCTTAGGAAAAAGAGGAGTAAGGAAAGACAAGATACAGGTTTGTAAAATTATGCATGGTGTGGAGAGACTGGAGAGGGTTTCCTCCTGCTCTCACAATGCTAGAACTTTGGGTCTTCTGCTGAAGCTGAAAGGTGGGAGATCCAGGACAGACAAAAGAAGGACTTCATATAGAGCATAGTTAAATTGTGGGAATCACTACCAGACGTTGTGGTGACTGCTGCTAATTTGAAAGGGGAGTGGAAAAATCCATGGAGGACAAGGCTATCAACAGCAGTTAGTCACAATGGATATCTTCTCACTACAGCACCAGAGGCAGTATGACTCTTTCTATCAGTTGCTGGGAAGCAGGGGTTGTTTCGTAGAAAAAGAGTTAGGGGAACTCATTAGCATAACTCTTTAGCATATGCCACACCCCCTGACATCAGGGACCCGGTGGTGGACCTGCAAGGCCGGTGGGAGTGCGAGGAAGCCCCGCCAAGGCCCTCCCTGGCCCCAGGCAGGCAGGGGTGGGGAGAGGCAGGGAGGAAGCAACTTACCCTCCCTCTTCTCCTGCCTCCTCCTGGCTGAATGAGGGCCAGAAGCGGGGTGGCCGGAAGCAAAGGCATGGCTTCATCATGTGCCCCGCCCCCACAACTCACCCGGGGGAACGGCGATCCCCCCCGAATCGACCTCTGCTGGGAAGTATGAGTGGGAGGATGCTGTGGTGCTCATCCTGCTTCTGAACTTCCTAGAGGCAGCTGGCCAGCCACTGTGTGAACAGAATTCTGGACTCGATGGGTCTGTGGTGGAATGCGCCTGCTCTGGCTTGCAGGTCCTGTTCTACTTTGCCCTCCTAGGTCTTTCTCAATGCCCGAAGAGGCTTTTCTTCCATTATTAGGTAGCTCACCACTACCACCTGACTGTTGTAAGAAATTGCCCACTGGGAGGGTCAGGACCCTCAGCTTCCCTTCCCAGTTCTGAGGCTTTGCGTCTGTGTCTCCTGCTGCCCAGTGCCTGGGGACCATGGGGACAGTTTACTGCCATGTGCGCCCCTGGAGGAACAGCCACTTGCCAATGGCCTGCCTTCCCCCCTGGCAACCCTTTTAAAACAGCGTGTCCAAGACGGTGGAGGTCTATGTGGTACAGAGAACCACTCCCAGCGTCCAAAGTTATGAAGTATTTATTAAAAGGAAAATGTTCACAAGCATACTTTTAGCACAGCACCAGATTGAGCAAGAGATACAAAAGAAATGGGTGAAATGCAATCCTTTTTTCCCTTTCTGTATACTTGCCCTATCAAATGCTAAAATAGGATGGTTGTGAACCCTGTGAATTGGCTTAAGCCAGTATCCCTCAAAGAAAAATTAGTCAATGAACCTCTATTCAGCTCAAACTCTGAGCTCTTACTGTAGAAAAGGGTTGCCAGCTTCAAGCTGGGAAATTCCTGGAGATCATTGGTGAGGTATAACGCCACAGACTGCATCCTCCAGAG
Source organism: Gekko japonicus (assembly GCF_001447785.1). Taxonomy (NCBI): domain Eukaryota; kingdom Metazoa; phylum Chordata; class Lepidosauria; order Squamata; family Gekkonidae; genus Gekko; species Gekko japonicus. The sequence goes on from NW_015169269.1 coordinate 92,823, forward strand.
CAGCCATTTTCTCCAGGGGGAACTGATCTCTGTTTCTTGGAGATTAGTAGTAGTTCCAGGAAACCATCAGGCCCCATGGGAAGTTGGCATTGGCAACCCTAACCCTTTGCTATTAAATCTGGCATGGCCACTACAAAGGATGTTACGTGTTAGACCCCAATCTTCTCTCTTGTGGCCCCAGGACTCTGAGAAGTCCTCTTACACATGAAGCTTGTCGGGGTCCCCCAGTTTCTATACAGAAGGTATACGAAGAGCTCTCTGTTTTCCTCATGACATTTGGTCTGCTGATGTTGGCTTGGGCTTAGTTTTAGTTTCACTAAGTCGTCATTTCCCCCCTCCACACTGAAGACTTCTGCTTGGTTATTTTACATTGGATCGTAGAATCACAGAGTTAGATGGGGCTGTACAGGCCATTGTCCAACCCCCTGCTCAGCATGAACTCAGAATGAAAAGTGGTGGAAGTCAGTGGGCTGGATCTGACCAGCTTTTCCAACAATGAAAAAGGGGTGAAAGTGTCCTATTTGAGCATCAAAAAGAGCAAGCTGAAGATCATGAGACTGGCATGTGGGACAAGGGCTTTAAGAAGGGGAGAAATTCGGTAAAGTGGCTGGATTCAGCCCCCCCCCCCCACGTGAAGTGTAAAAAGGAATGGGGAGACTCAGGGTTCACCCCCCCCCCTTCTACCATGCAACTAACTGGGTGACCTTGAGCCAGCTGCATTCTCCCTCCTTCAACTCTGGGTTGAGAAATTCCTGAAGATTTGGGAGTCTCGCCTAGAGAGGGGAGGGTTTCCAAAGGGGAGGGACCTCAGCAGGGTATAATGTCCATACTTTGAAGCTGCCATTTCCCCCAGGGAACTGATCTCTCTCATCTGGAGATCTGTTGTAATTCCAGGAGATGTCCAGGTGTTGCAGCCCTACAGCCAAGCCTGTCTCAAAAAGTTAAGGATAACATAACATAACATAAGAACATAAGAGACGCCAATGTTGGATCAGGCCAAAGGCCCATCCATTCCAACACTCTGTATCACAAAGTGGCCAGAAACACCAGTGCCATCAGGAGGTCCACCAGTGGGGCCAGGACATTAGAAGCCCTCCCACTGTTGACCCCCCCAAGCACCAAGAAGACAGAGCATCCCTTGCCCCAGAGTCCCTATCTATACCTTGTGGCTAATAGCCACTGATGGACCTCTGCATGGAGGCCAGGAGAACCACATGTGCCTCACTGAACTCTTTAGAGGAAGAATGTGATAGAACGAGGGGGGGACATTGAAATAAATGCTTCTTGTCTGAACTTGGAGGATTTTGGCATCTGAGATGCCATCGTCACTTTGGCATCTGAGATGCCATCATCACTTCAGTGACGAGTTGCAGTCTTCAGTCCAGCTCAAGCCCTGTTACCCTTCCCACCACCCTTAATCTGATCGTCTGGACTACTGCCATCTTGACTACTGCAACATAGTCCGTGTGGAGCGACTCTAGTTCCAGACATTCCCGCTGGTCCAAGAACAGAGTGGGAAAGAAGGGAAAAATATCCCAGGGAGAGAAAAAGAAAGAGCACAGAAATGAAATAATGATGCAATAAAAGTTTTAATGAAAACAAAGACAATGTAGATATTCATATCTAACGGTATGAAGCAGCTACATGATGAGACGAGTGAAATGAGACAGTGAGGAATGAATCGCGTTCTGTCCTTCTTTGTTGTGCAAATCACTTTCCCGTTCCATCACATTAACAAGAAGAAACCAGTTATGCAAGTGCAAAACTTATGCAAGAAACATCTAAGCATATCCACCAAGGGAAGCATGCAGTGTTAGAACAGATGTGCATTTTAGAGATGCTCGAAACCCACAGCCTCTGCTGCCTTCCGTTGAACCGGCAGGCATACAACGTGATGTGAAAGCAGCCGCTCAGCTGCGGATTTGCATTGTGGTTGCTGATTCCTAGTCGATCCGGCTCCAGATTCCATAGATGCACTGCTAGAGTTTAGTGGGGTTACCAAGAGAAGCTGGACCTACGTTTTGACCCATACGAGCCCCTGCAACCACCCCCAAGGTATCCCTGAGAAGAGCCGATTCCGTATCCGGAACCCATTCCGTATCCGGAACCTATTCCGTACCCGGAACCCATTCCGTATCCGGAACCTATTCCATATCCAGAAGCACACGGGGAGTAGCTTGATACGGCCACAGGCTCAGGGCTTGCAGACAGAATGGGTCCTGGGATGCACAGACAGACGGGAGGTGGTTGGATCACGACTTCTGATGGTGGGACTTGGCTCACGCATGAAGGGGTTACTCCTGGGACTAAGCCGAGACTGCCAGATGAAATTCCTCCACCGTAGCCTCCACCGAAGCCTCCACCGAAGCCTCCACTGTAGCCTCCACCGTAGCCTAGCCCACCATATCTAATGATGCCGGATCCAGAACTGCCTGACCCGTGACCGTAGGAATGCCTAGAGGAAGAAGACGGGCTGACGCAAATTGGAGTCTGAGACTGGCGGTGGCAGGACATCTTTGGGTGGTACGAGCGGGTCTGAAACAAAAAAAAAATGTATTAGAGAGGAAACATGTTAGTTCTGAAAATCAAGGTTAAATGTATGCATGTGTTGTTGGGGAGTAATGGAGCATGTGGACTGGACTGGAGCGAGATAGTAGCCTATTGTGAGAGTGTGGATCACCCTACATTCCTTGGAGGAAAAGTGAAACGTCCCACAGTTCCAGACTGTATATTTCCCACTCCAGAAGATCAATCTTTCTCCTTTACTTTTGGCCTTCTGAAAATGATTTCACTCATTTGTATTTCAGATGTAGATTAACCCGCCAGAACAATAAGGGGTTGGAGATCCCCAAAATCTGCATTGAGTGACTCCATTCCATCCTTTCTGGTTCCAGTCCTGTAAGTGACATCACAGCACTGGTGACACTCTAGGAACTCCCCCTGATCTCCATGATTTTGACAACACTGTGCAACGCTGTGACATCATTTCCGGGTCTGAAACCAGGGTGTCTTCATTTTGCTCCTGCTGTTAGAGGATGATGCTCTGTTCAGAACATCTCAATATTGTGAGATGAGCCTCCTCAGACACGGTAGCCATTTTTATTGGCTCTGCCTGCATGGTGGCCATTTTGCGATTGGTTGCTTTCTCACACATCCACCCTAGTGGTCCAATGCCCTGGTTTTGAATAGACATATTACTGAATTGCATGCCAAATATGGTTCAGTTTGGAAGCTGGAGTTTTACTGATGGCTTTCTCAGTTTGGAAGGATGAAACGGCAGTGGGTTTTTTGTCTTTTGCTTCTGTTTTTTCCCCTCAGTCAGCATGATGAAATGTAATAGGAAAAAATGATAGCATTAAAACTGATGACCATTTTTTGTTGTTGGTAAACATTGGTGAGCATATTTAAATGGTGAATGGCATGGAAATTCTATGGTAAAAAAAATGCTAGATAGTTAAAAATGTTAGATTGCATTCTGTGGTATGTTGTTAGACTGAATTTTATTGTAAGCCGCCCTGAGCCCTGCTTACAGGGAAGGGTGGCCTAAAAAATGAATACATAAATAAATAAAAGACATGAACTAAATTAGAAAAGAAAATAGTTGGGATGGAAATGCTCAGATGGAATATGAAGAAGAAGAAGAAGAAGAAGAAGAAGAAGAAGAAGAAGAAGAAGAAGAAGAAGAAGAAGAGGAGGAGGAGGAGGAGGAGAGATTGGATTTATACCCCACCCTTCACTACCCAAAGGTGTCTCAGCGGCTTACAAACTCCTTTCCCTTCCCCTCCCCACAACAGACACCCTGTGAGGTGGGGCCTGAGAGAACTCTTGACAGAAACTGTTCTTTTTCAAGAATAGCTGTGCCAGAGTTATGGCTTGCCCAAGGTCATCCAGCCGCTGCATGTGGAAGAGGATGAGGGTGAGATTGGATTTATACCCCGCCCTTCACTACCCAGAGGAGTCTCAGAGTGGCTTACAAACTCCTTTCCCTTCCCCTCCCCACAACAGACACCCTGTGAGGTCGGTGGGGCTGAGAGAGCTCTTGACAGAAATTGCTCTTTTTCAAGAACAGCTCTGACAGAACTACGGCTTGCCCAAGGTCATCCAGCCAGGTGCAAGTGGAGAAGTGGGGAATCAAACCCGGTTCTCCCAGATTAGAGTCCGCGCACTTAACCATGACACCAAACTGGCTCTCAAAAATGAACAAAAATGCAAAGGACCCCACCCCAATAAAGGTGTATATCCTTACTTTCAGCTGCCTACGATTGGACTCGGGACGCTGGGTTGAACCCTAGCTGCATCCACCCAGCCCGGTAGTTTGCATGTCCTTAGCTCTTGCACAGTAGTTCTGCACAACGTTAAATTATGCCCCATTATCTGTATGTTGTGATCGCTATCTCGCGGAGCGAACCTGTTTGCTTTTAATCATCAAAGAGATGATCGTGGGTTTCGTAACCTAGGAAGTGATCCAAACTCATTACTGGATTAATGCGCTCTTAATTCTCCTGGAATGGGACCTCAAGGGCAAGATTCTTAACTGATGTAAAACAGCAGACTTACTACTACAGGATCCCCGTTCATTTCCACAAGGTGTGGCTCTATGGAGTGTTCTCATGAGAGAAACAGAGGAGTAAGTTAAACCTCTGTCTAATCTGCTTTCTCTCTCTCTCTCTGCCATCTATTACTAGACAAGCTTTGTTCAAAATCTGAATGTTGAATGAGTATAAAAACAAAATAATAAGAACGCATAGAATTTCTATAGCACTTACAAGGGTTAAAGCCATCAGATTGGTTTGGATGGTGGTCGTCTTTGTTTGGAATATACTGCCTAACTGGGCGTGACTAGTTGTACATAGGCCTGGTTGTTTGATCATGTAGGCCTTTGATAGGTTTAGCATAGAATTGAATCATAGAGTTGGAATGGACCTCCAAGGTCCTCTAGTCCACCCCCCTGCACAATGTAGGAAATTCACAAATCCCTGCCCACTAGGCTTGCCAAGTCCCCCCGGGGGGTGGGTAAACCCCCACCCGAGAGGCCCGTTACCCGACGCCAGCAAATCGGGCCCTGGGGGGAACTCCACCCCCTGCCGGCACACGTCCCCAGCGTGATGATGTCACTCAGAGGTGACATCATCACACTGGCCACGTTGGGGACAGGATGCTCTATGATTTGAAGGAAAACTCTATGGTTTCCTTTCAAATCCTAGTGACCCCTCCCCCAATGTGCTGACATGATGATGTCACTTCCGGGTGGCATCATCACGACGGCATGTGTGCTTTGCGTGCACGAACGGACTTACGGGATGGCGCAGGACTCCCCTGAGGTAAGTTTATTTAGACTTAGCAACCATACTCCCCACACAAACCCAGTGACCCCTGCTCCACACCCATAAGATGACAAAAACCCTCCAGGATCTGCAGCCAAACTGGCCTGGAGAAAAATGACTTCCTGACCCCAAAGTGGCAATCAGCATTTCCCTGGGCATGTAAGACAGAGCCACAAGAACTAAACACTGATGCAGTCCTTCCTGCCCTCCCTCTCATGATCCACCTAAGGTCACAGAATCAGCATTGCTATCAGATGGCTACCTAGCCTCTGTTTGAAAACTTCCAAAAGAAGGAGAGCCCACCACCTTCCGAGGAAGCCAGTTCCTGAGGAACCGCTCCAACTGTCAGGAAGCTCTTCCTAATCCGCTCTAACTGTCAGGAGGTTCTTCCTAATGTTCAGCCAAAAACTCTTTTGATTTAACTTCAACCCATTGGTTCTGGTCTGACCTTCTGGGGCAACAGAAGACAACAGAAAGCATGAATAATATGGATTGTCGTAACATACAGGAAGTGGTTAGTGGTGAGTATCCGGAGGCATCTAAGGATGGATTCCACAATCCTCCTGTTTATCAACTGTTATGGCCAGATGGTTTCTGAAGGGCAGGATTTGGCTGAATCCGAAGTGCTCTGTGGCACTGGGGCATGGGAATGAACTCTTCCAACTCTTGACCCAGGTTAATGGGAAAAGGAGGAAAAACAAGACGTGGCAAGAAATACCAGGGTGAGATCTGAGCCAGTGTGGGGTTGCCCAGAACACAAGAGGCCAAGCAAAGGATGCCCAGTAGTTGATAGCTAGCACTAGGGGAGTTCAGTCTAAAATAACTTCTGTAGATCAGATATTAATAAAGCCCTTGTTTAACCCATACACTGCTGTCTCGTGCCTTCATTCAAGAGCATGTGGGCAATTGGATAACATATACTCTAGCAGCCTGGATAGCCCAGACTAGTCCCAAGCTTGTCAGAGCTCGGAAGCTAAGCAGGGTTGGCCATGGTTAGTACTTGGATGGGAGACCACCAAAGAAGACCAGAGGTAGGCAATGGCAAACCACCTCTGTTTGTCTCTTGCCTTGACCTGAATTCCTTTCTTCCCTGAAGAGTCAGGCAATGGCTGTTCATCTCATGCCTTGACCTGAGTTCCTTTCTTCCCTTGAAAACCCCTTTGGGTGGCTATCAGTCAGATGCGGCTTGATAGCATTTCATTATCATTATAGGGGTTCTGGAACATGCAAACCCCCTCTGAGAAATTTTGCTAGCTCTTTTACCTCCCCTCAAAATTCCTCAGAGGCAGGCAATGGCAATTCACCTCTGTTTGTCTCTTGCCTCGACCTGAGTTAATTTCTTCCCTTGAAAACCCCATGGAAGGCTATACGTCAGATGCGGCTTGATAGCACTTCATTGTAGGGGTTCTAGAACTTGCAAACCCCATCTGAGAAATTTTGCTAGCTCCCCTCAAAATTCCTCAGGATTTTTTTTTTGTCTGATCAGGAGGTTTCACAGTCTACCTCAGGATTGTCTGTGAAGCAAACTCTGAGAGAGATGGAGTCAGCCGGGCCTTACCTGGTTCCGAAGCGTTGAAACGAAGCGTTGAAATGAAGGGATGCAGTAGAGAAGCGAGAGAAGCTGGTGGAAGACACTGCGACGTACCGCAGTTTTTATACCGTTTTTTGAAGGCGGGCCGCTTGATAAGAGGTGGATTTAATTCCTCTGCCCACTCTCCAACCCATTATCTTGCTCCTGTTTAATGGACCTAATTTTTTTCCACTTATTAGGAGTTCACCATCCACACATATCTCTTTTCTAACTCCACCCTGCAATTTTTTATGACAAGCCTTTTGTAAAACTTCCAGTGGCTTAGAAGTTCCCGATAACTAGGATAATAACATTACTCCACCCTTGGTGAGGAATACCAGTTCAACCCATTTCACGGCGGCAGCCTGAACTGGATCAAAAATGCCTGTCTGAGTAGGAGGACGAGGTCAGCATAGTTCTTCAATCCAGTTGGGTTCAGGTTCTTTGTCAAATGTCTTACATAGTGGATTCCCCCCACCCCCGGTCTGTTCATTTACTGATGTGAAAATCTGTTCTATCTCTCTGTAATGCTGGTGTATATAGGAGATTCCCTAACTTTTTATTAACTTCTCTAAAACATTCATTAGCCACCTTTCTGCCTTATAGGAATTTGAGATGGCTTACAATGTATAATAATAATAATATTTATTTATTTATTTATAAATTCAATGTATAGCCCTCCCTCCCCACGACACGGGCTCAGGGTGGCTCACAATCAGGCATACGTCTATACATAAAACAAATAAAATAAATTAAAACCGTATAAAATCCTTACTACAGATATAATAGTAATAATAATAATAATAATAATAATAATAATAATAATAATAATAATAATAATAGTAACAACAGCAGCAGCAGCAACAACAACAACAATAATAAACGTTAAAATACATAGAATATGCCCTGACCTGGATAGCCCAGGCAGGCCCAATCTTGTCAGATCTTGGAAGCTAAGCAAGTTTGACTCTAGCAAGTACTTGGAATGGAGACCTCCTTGAAATACCAGCAGTCCGGAGGACAGGGGCAGGCTTTATTCAGCCACCTCTCTGAATATCCTCCAGGCCCCCAGTAGGGGTCAGTCACTAGAGGTCACCATCAATGTTCCCTCTAAGCTGTGGAGTCTTGTGAGCAAAAATTCTGCTTTGTGAGCTACCAGCATTAAAGTTGTGAGCAAGCGATTTGGCTGCTGCATAAATCAGTTTGCTTTGGAACCACCCTTCCTGAGCTAAGACCAAAATCTGTGAGCCGGATGCTAAAAAAATGTGAGCTAGATCACACTATCTCAGCTTAGAGGGAACATTGGACCATGACTTCCAGGTGTACACACACTCAAACGCTCGCACACACACACACATTTAAAAATACAAAAAGTACATAGAATACATAAAACACTAGTTTATTGGTGCAATGCATAATGATAAATTAATAAAAATGAGTAAATATGATCCTGGTTAATGGATAGAATGGATACTAGTTAAAATTGATTATGTAAAACTGCTGGGAGTCGGAAGTACTAATCAAATGTTGTCATGAATAAAACTGTGGAAAATGGCAAGAGTCGGGTAGTGCTTTCTTCACTTCTTCAGAGCAGTGACTCACGAAAGCTCGTCCCCTGCCACAAATTTTGTTAGTCTTTAAGGAGCTACTGGAATCTTGCTCATATACAGGCAGACTGACATGGCTACCCATCTTGATCTATTTCTATGAATAAAACTGTCCTAGAATCCTAGAATTACAGAGTTGTAAGGGTCCATACAGGCCATCTAGTCCAACCCACTGCTCAATGCAGGACCAGCCTAGAGCACCCCTGACTAGTGTTTGTCCAGACGCTCCTTCAGCTGCCTCCTAAAGACTCAGAGTGAAGGGGACGGGTGCACCTCCCTGGGGAGGTTGTTCCGTAACCATGGGGCTGCTACTGAAAAGGCCCTCTCTCGTGTACACAGCAGATGAGCTTTTTTGGTCAATGGGGACAGTCAAGAGGACCTTTCCCTGTGACCTTAGTTCCAATCCCAGGCAGGAACATATGGGAGAAGATGGCACTTCAGATACACCAGTCTCAAGACACATAGGACTTTAGAGTTCCCAAGCAACACCTTGAATTGTGCTTGGGAGAAGATTGCATAATTGCTGCAGGACTGGGGGGGAGTCACATGATCCCAGTAACGGGCTCTGACCGGCAGTCTAATCACATTTTTCTGAACTAGCTGCATAGCTGCAGCCTCTGAACTTTCTTCAAGGGTAGCCCTAAGTACAGCACATTGTAGTAGTCTAGTCTAGATGTAACTAAGGCATGGATTGCTGTGGAGCCTGTAAAATTGATTGTGCAGTGCACAGGGTTTTTTTAAAAAAATATTTTTTTTAATTTTAATTTGAAATTAACATACACCAAACCATAACATTTAATCAGAAATTTACAGAGTAGAAAACAGAAGCCTATATTACACTATAACCATTCCATCAAGTAAATGCAAACGACATTAAGGAACTGTATTTGTTTAGTCCGCAAGCACATCCCTTTGGACTAGCCTGTAACACATTTATTTAATCATAATAACAACTTAATAAAGTTCAATATTTATAATATGACCAACTCTCGCAACGTTCTCTATCAGTAGCCATTTTATCAATAAACTGATACCATTTGTCCATAGGGTTAAAGAGATTGTGCTCTGCGTTATCACTTTTATTATACAATGAAAACTTTTCAAGCATAAAGTAATCCCATACCTCATTATACCACTGAGTTACCGTTGGGGGCCATTTGTCCTTCCATTGTTGAGCAATCACCGCCTTTGCTGCTGTAAGTAATATCACTATTAATTCACTTTGTATTTTGGGAGGTCTGTCTTTCTCCCAGTAATTCAGCAATAGATCTAATTCAAGTTTACAGCCAGTTATGTTTTTTAAACTACTTTGTTTATTCAATTTTACTATACAGCCAAAAGCACTTTTATGTATACATTTTCATGTTTTTGGAGTCTTACTTATAATTTATTTCCCCCCCACAAATTATATATTCTTATCCATCTTCTTTGGAACATTATCTCATCTTTACCACGTAGTAACAGTCATTTTGTCCAATTCGGCTATTTCCAGCAGTTTCTTTTGTTTTTAATTAGTGTTATGATTTGTTTCCAAAAGTTATTGATGTGTAAACATTCCCACTAATTATGGTAGAATGTTCCTAATTTACCACCTATTTTCCAATATAATGGTGAGGTGTTGGAAGATATGTGAGCAATTCTAACTGGCGTAAGATGCCACCTAAATAATACTTTATATACTATTGCTTGAATTATTTGAGACCTAGATATTCTACTTTGCACTCTCCAGATCTCATTCCATTGATCATCTGTTATCTGCAATTTTATATCATTTTGCCAAGCTTTCAGATGCTTTGGAATTGAGGTGTCAGCCTTATTCACAAGTAACGGATATATTTTAGATATCAAACCTTTTTTTAATTTGTCTCTTTTGTTTTTAGCAATTTTTTTAAAGTCTGTGCATTAAAATTTCAATTTACACCTGGAAACAAATGCAGTGCACAGTTGGTCATAGCTTCCTGTTCCTTCAGTACACTGGTGCCTTAATTTCCACTCTGTGTTACTTACGGGCACATGCCCATTAATAAAACGTGGTAAAAAAAGAATCATAGAGTCAGAAGACCATCTGTTGCAGCCCTTATTGAGTTCATGAACCCAAAGCGAATGCATTCCAAGCAACGTGTGTGGTTTATTTTTCCTAATCCCAAGCATTACACGGAAAATCCAGTGCTTTGAATCCTGTCCAGAACCACAGTGGAAGTTAGTGGGAGGATATAATTAAAGACAAAATCTATCCGGGATGATTCATTAAAGCTCTTCTGATATTTTATATTTTAACGAGGAAATAACTGCTACGTGATTCAGATTAGTGTTGTGGCTGGGAGAGGGGTTAGCCGCTCTTACCCACACACAGTTGCATCAGTCGAAACCACCACCACCACCTCTGAATAGTCTCAGCCGTGGAAAGGGGAAATAAGAAAGGTGCAGAGAAGATGTCTCTTTCCCCACCAATTTCTAGTGATAATGGTATAGTTAGTGTATGTAGGAGGGATCCGCTTCGACAGACAGAACATTGTGGGGCGCGAAGACCTCAGCCAGCCAAGGGACCCCAACATGACCTCCATTTCCCCTTAAAAGTGCTGACAAACTACTTTGTGGACTTCCCAGGATTACGTCTAGAGTAATCTCTCCTTATATATAATTATGTTTTGGTCATAGACTTCCCGTGAACATTCCAACATGCTCCAAAATCAGTTGGCTGAATGATCTGTCATTCAGAGGGTCTCCCTATCCACTGGCTGTGTTGCCTGAGTCCTGCCTCCAACATTCTAAACAGTTTGCTGTTCCTCTCCCCCCATAGCCAGTCAGAACACAGCGGTCATTTGCATATTTGGCTTGATTGGCCTTGGCCTTGAACACTCTAAATAGTCTGCTGTTGCTGTTGGGAGTCCTGAGGTAAAATACATATCCCAATCTCCCTGTGGGGCCTGGAGATCTCCCCATCCAAAGCACATCATTTCCCCTACAGAAAATTTCCCAGCTATTACAACTGATGTCCAGATGAACAAGTTCAGTTCTCCTGGAGACAATGGCTGCTTTGGCCAGTGGACCCTATGGCATTATACCCAGCTGAGGTACTTCCACACCGCAAATCCTGCCCTCCCCGGGCTCTACCCCTCAAATCTACAGGTATTTCCTAACCCAGAGTTGGCAACTGTGTAACTGGCTATGGAACCACTTTCCAGAACCTTGGAACCCAGAAGACATGGCATAGGAGGAGGTGCTTTTCTACCTTAGCTGCCACTGCATAGACCCAAATTAACATGAGCCAACCTCCAGGCAGAACCTGGAGATCTCCAGCTATGGCAACTGATGTTCAGATGACCAAGATCAGTTCTCCTGGAGACAATGGCTGCCAGTGGACTCTGTGGCATTATACCCTGCTGAGGTCCCACCCCACCCCACCCCAAACCCTCCCCTCCCCAGTCTCGACCCCTCAAATCTACAGGTATATCCCAACCCAGGGTTGGCAACGCTGTAACTGGCTATGGAACTGTTTTCCAGACTCTTGGAACCCAGAAGACATGACATAGGAGGAGGTGGTTTTCTATCTTAGCCGCAACTAGGTAAAGGTAAAGGTTTTCCTTGCTCAAAAGCCAGTCGAATCTGACTCTAGGGATGCGGTGCTCATCTCTGTTTCCAAGCTGAAGAGCCAGCACTGTCCAGACATTTCTGTGGTCATGGGGCCAGCATGACTAGATGCCGAGGTGCACGGAATGCTGTTACCTTCCCACTGAAGTGGTACCTATTTATCTACTTGCAGTTTCTTGGTTTCGAACTGCTAGGTTGGCAGGAGCTTGGACCAGAGACGGGAGCTCACTCCGTCATGTGGCAAATTAACATAAGTCAGGGGTGGAGGGAACCATACCTGTTACCATGAGGCTGTCCTCCCATACTACCCACTTGGGGCAGCAAAATGACTTGAGACACCCCTGCCTTATAGCTAAGCAGAAGGAAATAAAAATGGCTTGCCTCCCTCTATTTCCCCCCTTCCCTCTGCCACCTCACCAGCCACAGCAGGGACACTCGCCTGAAGCTTCCTTCTAGAGACCATTGTATTTCTTCCCACAATGGGCCTTACTCCTAGTCCTTAATAAATCTGGATAGCCCAGGGTGGCCCATATCATCAGTTCTTAGATGTTAAGCAGGGACAGCCCAAGTTAGCATGTGGATGGAGACCACCAAAGAAGCCCAAGGTCACAACACAGAGGCAGGCAATGGCAAACCACACTTATCCTCTCTTGCCTTGAAAACCCCACCAGGGTTCAGTATAAGTTGGCTGCAACTTGAATAGAAAGAACACCAGAGAAGCTGTGTTGGATCAGACCAATGGCCCATCCAGTCCGACACTCTGGGGAATTTCAGACAGCCGATATGTTCCATTTCAGGAACTGTTCACTAACAGTTTCTGTACTGACATTTCAGACAGAATGGTTTTCGTAATGGTTCCCTAATAGAATATATTGACCCTTTCAGACACAAATGCTCTGTCCCATTAGGGAAGCGTTCCTGAGCCGTTTTATCTGCAAACTGCTTCCAAACGGTCTTCAGTTTTCTATACCGTTCCTAAAGCACTACGGGGTGCTTTGTAAAATGCCCCCATAGCGCTTCCTGCAATGATGAGGATTTCACACCCTTTTTCACTCATGCGGATGATCTCCATCTTTTTTTCCTGAACATTCTTTTAAGAGCACTATAGCGCTATAACACCACAACAAAACAGCACAATAGTGATCTAATTGGAATGCCTGGACCACTGAGATACATTAGATCATTACACCTGGGGAGAACAGGGATTTCAATGGAGTACAGTGCCATGGAGTCCTCCTTCCAGAGCATTCGCTATATGCCAGGGAATTGATATCTGTCGGCAAGAGATTAGCTGTAACTCTGCAATGCTCCCTCTAAGCTGTGGAATCCTGTGAGCAAAAATCCCACTTTGTGAGCTACTGGCATTAGAATTGTGAGCAAGTTATTTGGAGAAGGCATAAATTAGTTTGCTCTGGAGCTATTCTTCCTGACCGAAGACAAAAATGTGTGAGCTGGAGGCTAAAAACTGTGAGCCAGCTCACACAAACTCATCTTAGAGGGAACACTGGCTGAAAGTACAGGGGATCCCCAGGTCCCCCCTGGAGGCATGCCATCCCGAAATGCTGGCCATCAAAAGGAGGATGCTGTTTGCAAGCTGGGAAGGAGCTAGTGTTTTAAAAAAAATGCTCTCCCACTGTGCATTCTCGAGCTTCCACTTCCTATTTTTAAATCCCCCAATCTCATGTATCTCAATGGAGTCCAGGTATTCCAATGGGGTCGCTATCGTGCTGTTTTGGTGTTGTGTTACAGCGGTATAGCGCTCTTAAAAAATGCTAAAAAACGAAGATCACCTGCGTGGGCAAAAAAGGGTGGGAAAACAAAGCGGCGCAGTCTGAAATGACAAACAACTTCAGAGACGGCTCCTTACCGGTAGGGGAAAGGCTGTGTGAAATGGCCGCCCCTGTACCGGTTTACTCCAAGACGGTACAATAATGGCTTAAAAAGGGTAATCTGAAGTTCCCCTCTGTGTCACACAGTGGCCAAAACCCAGGGGCCATCAGGAGGTCCACCAGCGGGGCCAGAACTCCAGATGATCTCCCACTCTTGCCCCCCCTGAAGCAACAAGAATAGAGACCATCACTGCCCCAGACATAATATTCCCTCTATAAAGGTAAAGGTTCCCTTGCTCGAAAGCCAGTCGAATCTGACTCTAGGGTTGCGGTGCTCATCTTCGTTTCAAAGCCGAAGAGCCAGCGCTGTCCGAAGACATTTCCATGGTCATTTGGCTGGCATGACTAAACACAGAATGCTGTGACCTTCCCACCGAAGTGGTCCCTATTTACCTACTTGCAATTTCTTGCTTTCGAACTGCTAGGTTGGCAGGAGCTGGAACCAGAGACGGGAGCTCACTCCGTCATGCGGCAGACTCGGGTCTCGAACTGCTGAACTACCGACCTTCCACGGCCTGCAGTTCAGCATCTTAACCACTTGAGCCACCGCAGCTCCAATGATTCCATCTATATCTTGTGGCTAATAGCCACTGGTGGACCTTTCTGGTTGCTGCTTGAAATGTATAACGAGTGTGGTCTATTTCATCATGTACGCCCTTCAGATGTGTCTGGGGTTGCCAGCTCCCCTTGTCGCTCTGGTGGGGGGATTTGGGGGAAATCCCGGGGGTAGGTGGGGGCTTTCAAGGCCATTGCCAGCTCCAGCAGAACCCGCAGCGGGCCCCTCTGAAGCTGCAGAGAGCAGCAGTTTGCCAGCATGGCCTGTGCTGACACCTGGCTCAGAAACAATGAAGGAGCAGCAGAGACAGGAAGACAGCCCTCCTGACTCACCTCCCAGAGTCCCTCGAATGCGCGAGAGACGCCAACAAGACTTAACAGCTAGGAGAGACGCTGCTCGATTGTGAAATAGGCGAGCTGTCAGTTCTGAGTTCTAACGGATGCAGGGCTGCCCTAATTGGAAGCAGCAGCGAAAGGGCTATTTCGCCTCGGGTGAAACCAGCTCCATTCATGGACACAAACTCGTCATCACTCCATTGCTCTCCACCCCTCGGTTTCCAGACCTTGTTACTGCTGTCTGCTGTTGGCTAGTGACCCTGGCTTGTCGACTGATTTGTGGTTTTGGACTGTTATTCTCGGCTTCTGATTACTCCGGTTTGAGTGTAGTGGTTAAGTGTGCGAACTCTAATCTGGGAGAACCGGGTTTGATTCCCCACTCCTCCACTTGCGCCTGGCTGGATGACCTTGGGCAAGCCATAGTTCTGTCGAAGCTGTTCTTGAAAAAGAGCCGTTTCTGTCAAGAGCTCTCTCAGCCTCACCAACCTCACAGGGTGTCTGTTGTGGGGAGGGGAAGGGAAAGGAGTTTGTATGCCGCTCTGAGACACCTTTGGGTAGTGAAGGGCGGGGTATAAAGCCTGCGCTCCAGACCGTGACACCTCCTGCTAAATTTAAAGGGCTGTTCAGCTGGCCTGTGAGCCACGTGGTCCCCCGCTGATCAGCTGAATCCCTTCAAATCAGGCGGGAGGGGAGGAAGAGGGGTGGCTGGGCAGGGGAACCCCCACCCGAACCTGGGGGCTGGCAATCCTACATGTGACTGCCTTGCAAGAATAAACAGCTATAAGAACATAAGAGAAGCCAATATTGGCTCAGGCCAGTGGCCCATCCGGTCCAACAGTCTGTGTCACACAGTGGCCAAAAATACAAGGTGCCACCAGGAGGTCCAGCAGTGGAGCCAGGGCACTAGAAGTCCTCCCACTGTTGCGCCCCCCCCCCCCACACCCAAGAACAAGGGGTGTTGGACCAGGCCAATGGCCCATCCAGTCCAACACTCTGTGTCACACAGGGGTCAAAAACACCAGGTGCCCTCAGGAGGTCCAGCAGTGTGGGGGCCAGGACACTAGAAGTCCTCCCACTGTTGCGCCCCCCCCCCCAAGCACCAAGAATACAGGGCATCACTTGCCCAACACTGAGAGTTCCAATCTATACCTTGTGGCTAATAGTCACTGGTGGACTGACATGTGGGACAAGGGCTTTAGTAAGGAGAGGAATTAGGTAAACTGGCCAGATCCAGCCCTGCAGTGTGAAGTGTAAGGAGGAATGGGGAGATTCAGGGTTCACACACACCCCTTCAACCATGCAAATAACTGGGTGACTTAAGAACATAAGAGAAGCCAATGTTGGATCACGCCAGTGACCCATCCAGTCCAACATTCTGTCACACAGTGACCAAAAATACCAGGTACCATCAGGAGGTCCAGCAGTTGGACTAGGACACTAGAAGCCCTCCCATTGTCCGCCCCCAGCATATCCAGAAACCTGGAGCCAATCTCTCTCTCTCTCTCTCTCTCTCTCTCTCTCTCTCTTGCTCTCTCTCTCTTTACCAACTCTGGGTTGGGAATTTCCTGGCGATTTGGGGGTCTCACCTAGAGAAGGCAGGGCTTCAAAAGGGGAGGGACCTCAACAGGGTATAATGCCCATACTCTGAAGCTGCCGTTTCGCCCAGGGAACTGATCTCTCTCATCTGGAGATCTGTTGTAATTCCAGGAGATGTCCAGGCCTCACATACCCTACAGCCAAGCCTTTCTCAGAAGGTTGTTTTAAGGATCAAATGGAGGCGAGGAGAACCACATGTGCCTCACTGAACTCCTTAGAGGAAGAATGTGATAGAACAAGGTGGGGGGAGACATTTAAATAATATGAAAAGCCTCTTGTCTGAACTTGGGGGATATGGGTTCTTCACTGAAGATTTGCAGCCTTCAGTCCAGCTCAAGCCCCATTACTCTTCCCACCACCATTAATCCAATCATAATCTCTGCATCTTGACTACTGCAACACAGTCTGTGTGGAGCGACCCTAGTAGACTATCCAAATATTCTAGTTGGTGCATAAATAGAGTGGGAAAGGAGGGGGAAATATCCCAGGGAGGGGGGAAAAAGAGCACAGAAACGAAATGATGATGCAATAAAAGTTTTAATGAAAACAAAGACAATGTAGATATTCATATCTAACGGTATGAAGCAGCTACATGATGAGACGAGTGAAATGAGACAGTGAGGAATGAATCGCGTTCTGTCCTTCTTTGTCGTCAGTGCAAATCGCTTTCCCATTCCATCACATTAACAAGAAGAAACCAGTTATGCAAGTGCAAAACTTATGCAAGAAACATCTAAGCATATCCACCAAGGGAAGCATGCAGTGTTAGAACAGATGTGCATTTTAGAGATGCTCGAAACCCACAGCCTCTGCTGCCTTCCGTTGAACCGGCAGGCATACAACGTGATGTGAAAGCAGCCGCTCAGCTGCGGATTTGCATTGTGGTTGCTGATTCCTAGTCGATCCGGCTCCAGATTCCATAGATGCACTGCTAGAGTTTAGTGGGGTTACCAAGAGAAGCTGGACCTACGTTTTGACCCATACGAGCCCCTGCAACCACCCCCAAGGTATCCCTGAGAAGAGCCGATTCCGTATCCGGAACCCATTCCGTATCCGGAACCTATTCCATATCCGGAACCCATTCCGTATCCAGAACCTATTCCATATCCAGAAGCACACGGGGAGTAGCCTGATACGGCCACAGGCTCAGGGCTTGCAGCCATAATGGGTCCTGGGATGCTCAGGCAGATGGGAGGTGGTTGGATCACGACTTCCGATGGTGGGATTTGGCTCACGCATGAAGGGGTTACTCCCGGGACTAAGCCGAGACTGCCAGATGAAATTCCTCCACCGTAGCCTCCACCGAAGCCTCCACCGAAGCCTCCGCCGTAGCCTCCACCGTAGCCGAGCCCACCATATCTAATGATGCCGGATCCAGAACTGCCTGACCCGAGACCGTAGCAATGCCTAGAGGAAGAAGATGGGCTGACGCAAGTTGGAGTCTGAGACTGGCGTTGGCAGGACATCTTTGGGTGGTACGAGGGAGTCTGAAACAAGAAAATGTATTAGAGAAGAAATATGTTAGTTCTGAAAATCAAGGTTAAATGTATGCATGTGTTGTTGGGGAGTAATGGAGCATGTGGACTGGACTGGAGCGAGATAGTAGCCTATTGTGAGAGTGTGGATCACCCTACATTCCTTGGAGGAAAAGTGAAACGTCCCACAGTTCCAGACTGTATATTTCCCACTCCAGAAGATCAATCTTTCTCCTTTACTTTTGGCCTTCTGAAAATGATTTCACTCATTTGTATTTCAGATGTAGATTAACCCGCCAGAACAATAAGGGGTTGGAGATCCCCAAAATCTGCATTGAGTGACTCCATTCCATCCTTTCTGGTTCCAGTCCTGTAAGTGACATCACAGCACTGGTGACACTCTAGGAATTCCCCCTGATCTCCATGGTTTTGACAACACTGTGCCACGCTGTGACATCATTTCCGGGTCTGAACCCAGACACCATGTCTTCATTTTGCTCCTGCTGTTGCATTGTATATCAGTGAGAGGATGGACCTCAATTTTACACTGCCGCTATCCCTAGTCCTTTTTTTAAAGGAAAACGTTACCAGTACTTGTCTATAAGACTGCACCAATTTCCACTTATTCCCCCCTTCCTCTGCAGATCCCCGCCAAGCTCTCCCTGAGGGTCCAATCTCTTTCTCTGGATGAGTGGGGTGGGCCAGCATACAAGGATTGGGAAACGCCCAGCAAATGGGGTCGGCACTCAGCACTGGTGAATACCCTCACACGGAAAAGCCCAAGATAATGTCTGTAGTTGTCATGGCGCAAAGTGATAGTCTTTCCTGGTGCCCGCTTGCTTCTGGAGGATCTCAAACAAAAATCTGAAAACTCACAAACAGAATATCAAAGAAATGAAGAGTTTCAAATTGTTCCCTTCCGTGGATTGATAAGCAAATTGCTGAGATCATCTGAGGCACACCTGGATGCCTTTGGTTTACTGGTAGATCACAAATTTCCTTATTTTGCAATGTGCGGCCTCCCCGTGTCCATACAGAAAGCAGATCCTCCCCCTTTTTTGGAAACTGAAACTGAACAGCATCTCTTTTCTCACAGCAAAGAGAAGAGCAGGACTGCTTCAGAAGAGAAAAGGAGGCATCCCATTTATGGTTCCCAATTCCGGTTTGGAAAATGCCTGGATATCTTGGGGTAATAACTGGGGAGGGTGGGATTTGAGGAGGAGAGGGAGCTCATTGTATATGTGATACCACATTGCATGCCCCCTGAATCAGCCAGTTCCTCCACTGAAACTGGTCTCTGTTAAGACTGGGGATCAGTTGTAATTCCAGAAGACCTACGGGCCTCACTCCCAGGTTGGTAAACCAAATCGTTTTTATCATTTTGTGCCTGTTAGTGGATGGTGCTTTGTTCAGAACATCTCAGTATTGTGAGATGAGCCTCCTCAGACATGGTAGCCATATCTATTGGCTCTGCTGCATGGTGGCCATTTTGCGATTGGTTGCTTTCTCACACATCCACCCTAGTGGTCCAATGATCCGCCTAAGGTCACAGAACTAGCATTGCCGTCAGATGGCCATCTAGCCTTTGTTTGAAAACCTCCAAAGAAGGAGATCCCACTGTTTCCTGAAGAAGCCTGTTCCACTGAGGAAGGGCTCTCCAGGGGTCGTTTCGTAGAAAAAGAGCTAGGGGAACTCATTAGCATCTCATTAGCATATGCCACACCCCCTGACATCATAAGGCCCGGCGGTGGACCTGCAAGGCCGGAGGAAGTGCGAGGAAGCCCCGCCAAGGCCCTCCCTGGCCCCAGGCAGGCAGGGGTGGGGAGAGGCGGGGAGGAAGCAACTTACCCTCCCTCTTCTCCTGCCTCCTCCTGGCTTAATGAGGGCCGGAAGCGGGGCAGCGGGAAGCAGGGGTGGGGCTTCATCGTGGGCCCCGCCCCCCACACCTCACCCAGGGGAACTGTGATCCCCTTGATCCCCCCCCCGAATTGACCTCTGGCTCTAACTGTCAGGAAGTCCTCCCTAATGTTTAGCCGAAACATTTTTTGATTTAATTTCAAGGTGTTGTTTCTGGTCCAACCTTCTGAAGCAACAGAAAACAACAGAAAGTGTGAATAATAGGGGTTGTCGTAACATAGAGGAAGTGATTAGTGGTGAGCATCCGGAGGCATCTAGGGATGGATTCTACAATCCAGCCATTTATCAACCGTTATGGCCGGATGCTTTCTGAAGGGCAGGATTTGGCTGAATCCGAAGTGCTCTGTGGCTCTGGGGCATGGGAATGAACCCTTCCAACTCTTGACCCAAGTTAATGGGCAGAGGAGGAAGAACAAGACATGGCAGAAATTCCAGGTAGCTGAGCCAGTGTGGGGTTGCCCAGAACACAAGAGGCCAAGCAAAGGATGCCCAGTAGTTGATAGCTAGCACTCCTTGGGGAGTTCAGTCTAAAATAACTTCTGTAGATCAGATATTAATAAAGCCCTTGTTTAACCCATACACTGCTGTATCTTTATTCAAGAGCATGTGGGCAATTGAGGAACATATACTCTAGCAGCCTGGATAGCCCAGACTAGTCCCAAGCTTGTCAGAGCTTGGAAGCTTAGCAGGGTTGGCCATGGTTAGTACTTGGATGGGAGGCCACCAAGGAAGACCAGAGTTAGGCAATGGCAAACCACCTCTGTTTGTCTCTTGCCTTGACCTGGATGGCCCAAGCTAGCCTGATCTCGTCAGATCTTGGAAGCTAAGCAGCATTGGCCCTGGTTAATACTTGGATGGGAGACCACCAAGGAAGTCCAAGATCTCTCTGAAGAGGCAGGCAAGGGCTGTTCATCTCATGCCTTGACCTGAGTTCCTTTCTTTCCTTAGAAACCCTATGGAAGGCTATCAGTCAGATGTGGCTTTATAGTGCTTCATTATTATTATAGGGGTGCTGGAACATGCAAACTCCCTCTGAGAAAATTTGCTAGCTCTTCTACCTCCCCTCAAAATTCCTCAGGATTTTTTTTTTTTTGGTCTGATCAGGAGGTTTCACAATCTACCTCAGGGTTTTCTGTGAAGCAAACTCTGAGAGAGATGGAGCCAGTCGGGCCTTACCTGGTTCTGAAGCGTTGAAACGAAGCGTTGAAATGAAGGGATGCAGTAGAGAAGCGAGAAAAGCTGATGGAAGACACTGCGATGTACCACAGTTTTTATACCATTTTTTGGAGGCGGGCCGCTTGATCAGAGGTGGATTTAATTTCTCTGCCCACTCTCCAATCCATTATCTTGCTCCTGTTTAATGGACCTACTTTTTTTCACTTATTAGGAGTTCACCATCCACATATCTCTTTTCTAACTCCACCCTGCAATTTTTTATGACAAGCCTTTTGTAAAACTTCCAGTGGCTTAGAAGTTCCCGATAACTAGGATAATAACATTACTCCACCCTTGGTGAGGAATACCAGTTCAACCCATTTCACGGCGGCAGCCTGAACTGGATCAAAAATGCCTGTCTGAGTAGGAGGACGAGGTCAGCATATTTCTTCAATCCAGTTGGGTACAGGTTCTTTGTCAAGAGTTGACACTTACTCTTACATAGTGGATTCCCCCCATCCCCACCCCGCTCTGTTCATTTACTGATGTGAAAATCTGTTCTATTTCTCCATAATGCTGGTGTATATAGGAGATTCCCTAACTTTTTATTAACTTCTCTGAAACATTCATTAGCCACCTTTCTGCCTTATAGGAACTCGAGATGGCTTACAATCAGTTTTTCCTCTAAGCTGAGTTAGTGTAAGCTAGCTCACATTTTTTTTAGCCCCCGGCTCACACATTTTCCCCTTATCTCAGGAAGGATGGCTCCAGAGCAAACGACTTTATGCAGTAGTCAAATCGCTCACTCACAACTTGAATGCCAGTCACTCACAAAGTTGATTTTTTGCTCACAAGACTCCACAGCTTAGAGGGAGCATTGCTTACAATGTAAAAAAACCACACATTAAAATGTAAATAATAATAATAAAATACATTAAAATACATAAAATACGCCCTGACCTGGATAGCCCAGGCAAGTCTGATATCGTCAGATCTCAGAAGCTTAGCAGGGTTGGCTCTGGCAAGTACTTGGATGGGAGACCTCCTTGGAATAATGGAGGCGGGAGGTGGGGGCAGGGTTTATTCAGCCACCTCTCTGAATATCCTCCAGGCCCCCAACAGGGGTCAGTCCCCAGAGGTCGCCATGACTTCCTGGTGCATGTGCACGCACACACACATTTAAAAATTCAAAAATACCTAGAATACATAAAAACACTAAAATAAAGGAGGTAATTAAAGAACTGAGAAAGGGAAAATCTCCTGGCCTGGACGGGTTTACAAGTGAATTTTATAAGGAAACGGTAGATATTTTAGCCCCAGAACTCCAAATGGTGTTTAATGAAATCTTGAGGGGGAAATCATGGAGACAAACAGAAATAATAGTTATTCTGAAACCAGGTAAAGATCCTGAAGAGGTAGGCTCATATAGACCAATAAGTCTCCTTAATCAGGACTACAAGATCTTCGCAAAAATTCTGGCAAATAGATTAAAGAGGATTATCCCTAATATAATAAAAGAAGACCAATATGGCTTTGTAAAGGATAGGAATATAGCCCACCCCATCAGAAATATAATAAACATGCTACAACATGCCCAACTAAAAAAGCTGGGCCTCATAAAATTGGACGTCTGTAAAGCTTTTGATACCCTATCCCAGGATTATTTGTGGCAGATAATGAGAAATTATGAGATGGGGGATATTTACATAAGATATACAGGGACGAAACGGCTGTGGTAAAGGTTAACAATGACCAATCAAGAACTTTCCAGATTCAGAGAGGGGTTCGGCAGAAAGGACTAGTGAACTGGAATAGCAAGGGAAGGGCGGGGGGGAGGGAGAGGGTTTATAAAGCGATATGTAATGTACGGGACAAAAGTTAATATGTAATACACACAAAATGTTACATAAAAATAAAGAAAAACGAGAATACATAAAAACACTAGTTAATTGATAAAATAAATAGCAGTTTGATCAATAAAATACTAGTAAACCAATACTAGTTAACTGAAAAAAATACATACTAGTTAAAATCAATTTTGTAAAACTGCTGGGAGGCAGAAGAACAAATCAAAAGTTGCCATGCATAAAACTGTAGAAAACGGCAAGAGTCCAGTAGCACCTTCTTCACTTTTTCAGAGCAGTGACTCACAAAAGCTCATCCCCTGCCACAAATTTTGTTAGTCGTTAAGGGGCTGCTGGACTCTCGCACACTCTTTTCTACATATACAGACAGACTGACATGGCTACCCATCTCGATCTATTTCTAGGAATAAAACTGTCTTAGAATCCTGGAATCACAGAGTTGGAAGGGGCCATACAGGCCATCTAGTCCAACCCCCTGCTCAATGCAGGACCAGCCTCCAGCATCCCTGAAAAGTGTTTGTCCAGACGCTTCTTCAGTTGCCTCCTAAAGACTCAGAGTGAAGGGGCTGGGTGCACCTCCCTGGGGAGGTTGTTCTGTAACCATGGGGCTACTACTGAAAAGGCCCTCTCTCGTGTACACAGCAGATGAGCTTTTTTGGTCAATGGGGACAGCCAAGAGGACCTTTCCCTGTGACCTTAGTTCCAATCCCAGGCAGGAACATACGGGAGAAAATGGCACTTCAGATACACCAGTTTCAAGACACATAGGACTTCAGAGTTCCCAACTAATGGCTTGAATTGTGCTTGGGAGAGGGTTGGAAGGCACTGTAATTGCTGTAGGACTGGGGGTCACATGGCCCCAGTAACAGGCTCTGACTGACAGTCTAGCAACAGTGCTCTGAACTAGCTGCAGCCTCTGAACACTCTTCAAGGGTAGCCCTAAGTACAGCACATTGTAGTAGTCTAGTCTAGATGTAACTAAGGCATGGATTGTTGTGGAGCCTGCAAAATTGATTGTTCAGTGCAGAGTTGGTCACAGCTTCCCGTTCCTCCAGTATACCGGTGCCTTAATTTCCACTCTGTGTTACTAATGGGCCCATAATGGATAACCCAGGGTGGCCCATTAATAAAATGTGGTAAACAAAGAATCATAGAGTCGGAAGACCATCCATTGCAGCCCTTACTGAGTTCATGAACCCAAAGCTAATGCATTCTGAACATCTTGATGTGGCAACATGGGTTGTTGTTTTTTAATCCCAAGCATTACAAGGTAAATCCAGCACTTTGAATCATGTCCGGAACCACAGTGGAAGTTAGTGGGAGGTGATAATTAAAGACAGAATCTATCCGAGATGATTCATTAAAGCTCTTCCGCTA
>NW_015169269.1:117142-156703 GCF_001447785.1 Gekko japonicus
CTCACACGCTCTTACCCTCACCCAGTTTCATCCGTCGAAACTGCCACCACCACCTCTGAATATTCTCAGCCGTGGAAGGGGAAATAAGAAAGGGGTAGAGAAGATGTCTCTTTCCCCACCAATTTCTGGTGATAATGGTATAGTTAGTGTATGTATGCGGGATCAGCTTCCACAGACCGGAAGACCTCAACCAGCCAAGGGACCCCAACGTGACCTCCATTTCCCTTTAAAAGTGATGGCAATCTCCTTCATGGACTTCCCAGGATTACCTCTAGAGTAATCCTTGGCTGTCCTCTCCCATTCATGGAGGAATTGTATAGTTCTCGATGCTTGAAAAAAGCAAAGAACATTTTGCAGGATTTGTCACACCTTGAACACTCCCTGTTTGAACTGCTGCCTTCGGGTAGAAGATATAGGACAATCAAAACAAGGACAAACAGATTAAAAAACAGTTTTTATTCGAGAGCTATTATGGCTTTAAATGCTGTATGAATTGGAATTTGGGTGACATTGGTGGTTTAAGTTGCAATGTGAACCCTAATGGTTGTGTGAGTGTATATGAGTATGGTTGTGTGAGTGTATATGAGTATGCTTGTAGATCACCGAATGATTGCACCTTAATTTCGTTGTACTATGTACAATGACAATAAAGTATATTATTATTATTAATTGACCTGGATAACCCAGGGTGGCCCATCTCCTCAGATCTTAGACGCTAAGCAGGGACAGCCCAAGTCAGCATGTGGATGGAGACCACCAGAAAAGCCCAAGGTCACAAAACAGAGGCAGGCAAAGGCAAACCGGATCTGTCCTCTCTTGCCTTGAAAACGCCACCAGGGTTTGCTATAAGCTGGATGCAACTTGAATATACAGAACATGAGAGAAGCCATGTTGGATCAGACAAATATACAGAACATGAGAGAAGCCATGTTGGATCAGACGAATAGCCTATCCAGTCCAACACTCTATGTCACACAGTGGCCAAAACCCAAGTCCACCAGCGTGGCCAGAACTCCATAAGCCCTCCTGTTATCCCCCCCCAAGCACCAAGAATACAGAGCATCACTGCCCCGGACGTAATGTTCCACCTATATTTTGTGGCTAATAGCCACTGGTGGACCACTTTTCCATATGTTTATTCAATTCCCTCTTGTTTGTAGCTGCCACTACTTTCTGTAGCAGTGAATTCCATGTGTCAATTACTCTTTGGGTGAAGAAGTACTTCCTTTTATCTGTTCTAATCTGACTGCTCAGCAATTTCATTGAGTGCCCAGGAGTTCTTGTATTGTGAGAAAGGGAGAGAAGTGCCTCTTTCTCTACCTTCTTTATCCCATGCATAACCTTGTAAACCTCTGTCATGTCACCCCTCAGTCCTCATTTCTCCAAGATAAAGAGCCCTAATCTCTTTATCCTTTCTTAATAGGAAACATGTTCCATCCCCTTAATCATTCTAGTTGTCCTTTTCGAATGCTGTAATTTCTTTTTGGGGGTGCGGTGAAAAGAACCGTACACAGTATTCCAAATGAGGCCGCACCATGATTTATACAGGGACATTATGATCAGCCAGTATCATAATGTTTTCAAACCCTTTCCCAATAATCTCCAGCATAGCCTGCGCCCTATTTTATTTATTTTTATTTATTTTGGGATTTGTATCCCGCCCTACCCATACGGCCCAGGGCGGCTAACAGCGGCCATGCCGAAATAAAACATAAAGTACATTAAAACTTCAATAAATACAAACTAAAATGGTGCTCTACAGTACATAATAAAGATTAAAGTTCATTTTAAGATCCAAGATGGTTGATGAATCTCATTGGCGGCCGATGAAATAAACGCCGGAGCGCCAAGATGATGTTTCTCTTCTGGCAACATTTTGCCCCCATCCAAGGCCAGGTAGATGGTGGGTCCGCCACGGTGGTGGTATAGTGGCGGCGGCGACGGCTCCTACTCGAAAGCCTGGCAGAAGAGCTCTGTCTTGCAGGCCCTGCGGAACTGCGCTAGGTCCCGCAGGGCCCTGATCTCCACCTGGAGCTCGTTCCACCAGGTAGGAGCCGCCACCGAGAAAGCCCTGGCCTTGGTTAGGGCAAGCTTGATGTCCTGGGGGCCTGGGACCTCAAGGAGGTCCAGACTCCCTGATCGCAGCGCTCTTGGGGGAACATACGAGTTGCAGTCACACACTATGAGTTGCAGTCACACACTGAGTTGACATTTTCAGTAAGCAAACTCCAGAGGATGATGGAGGATGGGGGGGGGGGCTGGTGTGATGTGGCCCATGGGGTCATAAAGACTTGGACTCGACTGTGTGAATGAACAACAACAGCCATTGTTTATAAAGAAAATATTTAAAAATGTTTCATCGGTGGCACTGGACTCCAGACAGAATTGCTGTATGTTAAATGGTTGTGTAAGAAAAATATCGGGACATATTTTCATATGTGGTGGAGATGTAAGAAAATATACAAATTCTGGAATAGAATACAAAAGATAATTCAAGAAATTTTGGACGTTGAGCTTCCTTTAGAACCAGAGTGTTTTTTGTTAAATATATTACCTGATGTCTTAAAAAATGTGATCTTTATTTGATAATCTTTATACTGACATCTGCTAGAACTATGCTTGCAAAACACTGGGAAACTGAAAAGACTCCTTCAAAGGAAGAGCTAATACAAAGAATTTTAGAGATGGCAGAGATGGACAGACTCAATATTTTGCTACAAGGGAAAGACAGAGAAATCCATGTACAACGATGGACAAGAGTATATAAATGGCTATATAAATATGCAGATTTGTAAGGCTCCTACAATTTAAGTGTATACAGTTCTTGTATTTCATTATACAATTTCCCTGTATGTCCCCCAGAGAGCACTGCGATCTGGAACACAAAACCACCAGGGCCCCCCCTGGCCCCCCTTGGGCCCCCCCTGGGCCTAGGAATGCCAGGTTGGTGGCGACTGGGACCATGGCATTCTCCCTGGTGGCACCAATGCTCTGGAATGAGCTCCACAGTGAGATCAGAGCACTGCGGGACCTCCAGCAATTCTGCAAGGCTGTGAAAATGGAGCTTTTCCATCGGGCGTTTTGTAAGAATCGATTTTATCGGATGCGCTGCACTTGCACTTTGTTATACGATACCGCCACATGTAATGGTTTTAACTGTATTTATTTGGAATTTTATTGTATTTTATCTATGTATTTGAAGGTTTTTGAACTGTATGTAAGCCGCCCTGAGCTGCTTCATGGAAGGGCGGGATAGAAATCGAACAAATAAATAAATAAATAAAATTTATTTTTTAAAAAAAGTATACCATGACTCAAACCAGGGAGGACCTGACTTAGTTGTGGCTCGATTTTTGTGACGCCAAGCAGGGAAGGACAGTTGGCTGGAAGCCATGGGCAGGGCATAGAGCAGTGGGAAATTTGGGCCCACTTGCTCTCCCAGGAACAATTGCTGGGTCCCAAAGGGCTGGATGTTCACCTGTTGCCCCCATTCCTTTGTCCAGCCACTGAACGGTTTGCCCACCCATCCCCCCCTTTAGAAGGGACTTTCAAGCATGACTCGTGGGAAAGTAGATATCGGTTTAGAAGAAGAAGAGAAGACAAGAAGAGATTGCATTGGATTTATACCCCGCCCTTCACTACCCAAGGGAGTCTCAGAGCGGCTTACAAACTCCTTTCCCTTCCCCTCCCCACAACAGACACCCTGTGAGGTAGGTGAGGCTGAGAGAGCTCTGACAGAAACTGCTCTTTTTCAAGGACAGCTCTTATCAGAACTATGGCTTGCCCAAGGTCATCCAGCAGGTACAAGTGGAGGAGTGGGGAATTAAACCCGCTTCTCCCAGATTAGAGTCTGTGCATTTAACCACTACACCAAACCGGATCTCAAGAAAAGATTGGCTTTATACCCCACCCTTCACTACCCAAAGGTGTCTCAGAGCGGTTTACAAACTCCTTTTCCCTTCCCCTCCGCACAACAGACACCCTGTGAGGTAGGTGGGGCTGAGAGAGTTATTGACAGAAACGGCTCTTTTTCAAGAACAGCTCTTATCAGAACTACGGCTTGCCCAAGGTCATCCAGCCAGGTGCAAGTGGAGGAGTGAGGAATCCAACCCGGTTCTCCCAGATTAGAGTCCATGCACTTAAAGACTGCACCACTGCACGACTCATGGGAAAGTAGATATCGGTTTAGGGGGCAACTTGATGCAGAATATTTTTTTAATAAAATATTAAATGAACTTCATTATTGATAGACAAATACATTTACAACTGGAATTAACATTAAACCATTACATATAATGACAAGTGCATAACGGGCAATATGAAAACAATAGCATCAGTAACACATTATGCAGAACAAGTTTAAAATTGAAACATTATATACAGTATGTCAATAAATCATCAGTATTGTATCTAAAAGTGACTCGTACTCAGGTTTAGAGGATCAGTAGTCCAAGAAAGGGAACCAGACTGAAGTAAATTTTGAATTAAAAGAATTCATGCTCTCAGATAGGATAGAATCAGAAAGTTTATCCATCAGACAGAACTCGCACCTTTTAATACTTCCATTACTTTGTTCGTTAACCATGCAGGCCTTTTAAAATAACTATTTGTACCTTTCCTAACCTGTGGTATACATTTTATCGCAGCTTTCAGCATTGCATTGTAGTTTTAAATAGTCTCCAAGCTTCCCAAAGGGATTTGACCCTCTTTACTTTTCGTTTCAGCTTCTTCCTCACAATCCCCCTCATCTGAGAGAACTTACCCCTTCTAAAGTTAAATGTGGTTGTGCTGGCCTTGATGACACTTCCTGCCAACAACCTTTAATCACTCCTCCCACTGGCTTCCATTTAAAAAAAAAAGAATAATAGAATCACAGAGTTGGAAGGGACCATACAAGCCATCTAGTCCAACCCCCTGCTCAATGCAGGATCAGCCTAGAGCATCCCCGACAAGTGTTTGTCCAGATGCTGTTTAAAGACTGCCAGGGAGGGGGGAGCTCACCACCTTCCTAGGCAGCTGATTCCACTGTTGAGCTACTCTTACTGTCAAAATCTTTTTCCTAATATCCAGCTGGTACCTTCCTGCAGAAGAAGAAGAAGAAGAAGAAGAAGAAGAAGAAGAAGAAGAAGAAGAAGAAGAAGAAGAAGAAGAAGAAGAAGAAGAAGAAGAAGAAGAAGAAGAAAGAAGAAGAGAGATTGGATTTATACCCTGCCCTTCACTTGGAGTCTCAGACTATGGCTTGCCCAAGGTCATCCTGCCAGGTGCAAGTGGAGGAATGGGGAATCAAACCTGTCTCTCCCAGATTAGAGTCCACACACTTAACCACTACACCAAACTGGCTCCCATTCTTGTGAGTCCTCTCCTCTGCTGCCAACAGGAACAGCTCCCTCCCCTCCGCTAAGTGACAGCCCTTCAGATATTTCAAGGGAGCAATCATGTCCCCCCTCAACCTCCTCTCTCCAGACTGAACATTCCCAATTCTGTCAGCCTTTCCTCATAGAGCTTGGCCTCCAGGCCCCTGATCATCCTCATCGTTCTCCTCTGCACCCACTCCATTCTGTCCACATCCTTTTTGAAGTGAGGCCTCCAGAACTGCTCACAATACTCCAGGTGCTGCCCGACCAGTGTATAGTGGGAGTATGAGCAGTGTACAGTGGGACTATGACATCTTGCGATTTGGATGTTATGCTTCTGTTGATACACCCCAAGGTCACATTAGCCTTTTTTGCACTTGCTGCTCATAGTTAACTTACGGTCCTCCCGTTCCCTAAGCTCTTGTTCACACGCACTGCTACCTTCTTTGCTTTCCTCCCTCTTTCAGAATACTAGAATTCAGGGGTACCCAATGAAGCTTATGGGCAGTAGATTTATGACAGATAAAACAATACTTCCTTACACAATGAGTGATTAAAATTTGGAATTCACTACCAGATGATGTAGTGATGGACAGAAGCATATATGACTTTAAAGGGGGGATGGGCAGATACAAAGAGGATATGTTTATCATTGGCTGACCTGGATGGCCTACGCTAGTCTGATCTTACCAGATCTTGGAAGCTATTTGGGTCATCCCTGGTTAGCAGTTTGAATGAGAAACCACCAAGGAACTCCAGAGTCACTATCAGAGTTAAGCGATAGCAAAACACTAGGGATGGGCATGAACTGGGAAAATGTGGTCCAGTTTGTGGTTCACAGTGTGCCCGGTTCACAAACCACGACCGTCATGAACTTTTAAGGGCTAAATGAACCAGTTCAGTTTGTGCAGTTCGTGATGTGGTAGACCACCACCCCCGGCCAGCATGCTAGAGTCACCAAACTCACAGGGGTTCTCCGGGTGACACTCCTCTACCTGCCCTCCAGGTTTGGTGATGATTGGATCTATATGGTCCAAGTTACAGCCCCCCCCAATAAAGGGCCTCCATTATTTCCAAAGGGGGGACAGCAAAAAAGCAAGGGTAATAGAAGCCCAGCAGAACAGAATCAAAGCCCCAGAGAATCTCTGCTTTATGCTCAGCAGAACCAGTGTCTGGGTAGCAGTGTAAACTCAACAGATCTAAGGTCAAGACAGAGAATCTCTGCAGTAGAAATTGGAGGTGGTGAGGGCATTTTTGCAAGACCAGCAGAACCAGTGCAATGTGCCCAGCAGAACCAGTGCCACTGTGGCAGTGCAAACCAAACAGGACTAAAGTCAAGCCAGAGAACCTCTGCACTCAAACTGAAGGTGGTGGGGGGCAATTTTGCAAGCCCAGAAGAACCATTGCAATCAAAGAGAGCCCAGCAGAATCCAATGCCCTTGTGGCAAAGCCAGCTCAACAGGACTGATGTCAAGCATAGAATCACAGTAAGGCTTTTGATAAGGTTCCACATAATCTTGTGGACAAGTTGTTAAAATGTGGTTTGGATCCTATGACTGTTAAGTGGATCTGTGACTGGTTGACAGATCACACCCAAAGAGTGCTTGTTAATGGTTCGTCATCCTCTTGGAGAGGAGTGACAAGTGGAGTGCCTCAGGACCTGTCCTGGGACCTGTTTTGTTCAACATCTTTATAAATGATTTGGATGAAGGAATAGAGGGAATGCTTATTAAATTTGCAGATGACACTAAATTGGGAGCGGTAGCAAATATGTTAGAAGACAGAGTCAGGGTACAGGATGATCTAGACAGGCTGGAAAACTGGGCTAAAACAAATAAAATGAATTTCAATTGGGATAAATGTAATGTTCTGCATTTAGGTAGGAAAAATCAGATGCGTAATTATAGGACGGGGGAGACTTGTCTTGACAGTAGCATGAGCAAAGAGGATCTAGGGGTCTTAGTAGCCCATGCACTGAACATGTGGAAAGGTTGAAGGAACTGGGTATGTTTAGCCTGAAGAGGAGACGACTGAGAGGTGATTTGATAACCATCTTCAATTACTTGAAGGACTGTCATATAGAGGATGGTGCAGAGTTGTTTTCTGTTGCCCCAGAAGGACAGACCAAAACCAATGGGTTGAAATTAAATTAAAAGAGTTTTCGGCTAAACATTAGGAAGAACCTCCTGACAGTCAGAGCGGGCGCACTAGATCCCATTGGTGTGAAGCACAGAGACCACGAAGAAGATTAGGAGGTTTTTCAAACAGAGGCTAGATGGCCATCTGACAACACTGCTAATTCTGTGAACTTAGGCAGCTCATGAGAGGGAGGGCAGGAAAGGTTTCATCAGTGTTTAGTTCTTGTGAGCTATCTTACATGCCCAGAGAAATGCTCTCAACCTGAATCATTGCCCTTTCTTACATGCCCTGGGGAATGCTGATTGCCACTTTGGGATCACGAAGCAATTTTTTCTCCTGGCCAGTTTGGCCGGGTATCCTGGTGGGTTTTTTTGTCATATCCTGGGCATGGAGGAGGGGTCACTGTGTGTGCGTGTGGGGGGAGGGTGGATTTCCTGCAGTGTGCAGAGGGTTGGACTAGATAACCCTGGAGATCCCTTCCAAATCTATGATTCTAAGCAAGGAGGGTTGCAAGCCAAGCAGAATCAGTGCAATGTACTAATGCCCAGCAGAACCTAGTACCATTGTGGCAATGCCAGCTCAACAGGACTAATGTGAAATACAGAATCAAAATCCAAATAAGGGGGGTTGCAAACCCAGCACAACCAGTTCAGTTTACAGAATGCCCAACAGAACCCAGTGCCACTGGCATTGCAAGCTTAAAAAAAAATGCTCTCAAAGCAGAATCACAAAAAATCTGGGGGGGGGGGGGTTTGCAAGCTCTGTGTAAGAAAATGGGAACACAAATTAACTGTTTTAATTTTTGTATATTGTATTTTCTACTAAATTTGATGTAACCGGCCCTAAGCCTGCTATGCAGGGAGGGCAGGATATAAATCAAATCAAATAAATAAAACTGACAAGACTAGTTTGAAGCTGACAAGAGTGTGTACAAGGTTGGAGAAATTTATTTATAATTTCAATTTATAGCCCTCCCTCCCCGCAACGCGGGCTCAGGGCGGCTCACAAATAGGCATACGCCAACACATAAAAACAGTTAAAACCATAAAAAACCATTATTACAGAATTACAACATATTAAGTGTTCTAGATGTTCCCAAAAAAATCTATCATCAAGATGGCATGTCTAAGATGGTACATCCAATCAGTGCTATCATTCTCTCTTCCAAGGGCCAGTTAATAATGATGGTACGATAGTGGCGGCTCCTACTCCGTCTTACAGGCCCTGCCCCCCTGTTGCTTTGAAGTTTGGTAAACATTTTTTTTTAAAGTGGAGACAGTCTTTCTGGAAACGTATCCATTCACAAACCACCACGAACCTCCACAAATCCCTTGACAGTTCATGGAAAATGCATGCCAATTGACCTGCCATGAACATCCATTTGCGAACCACGAACTGGCCAGAATTCATCACGAACTTCAGTTTGTGAGCTGGTTTGTGCCTATCCCTACAAACTACCCCCTCCCCAATACTTGCTTTGAAAACCCTTCAAGGTTATATAAGACAGCTGCAACTTGATGGAACTGTACACTTTCACAGTTGTACCAATACTGAGAAAGAAAACATGAGACAGAGATATGGGTTAAATTAGTTTCATTTATGGAGACTAAATGTGTCCTACAATATAAAGTACAGCTTGTTCTGATCAGTGGCTTCCGTTATTCTCAAACAACAACACCGTGGCTCAAAACTCACCCAACTGAAGATTAAAAACATAAGTACATAAGAGAAGCCAGTGTTGGATCAGGCCAATGGTCCATTCAGTCCAACACTCTGTCACACAGTGGCCAAAAATACCAGGTGCTATCAGGAGGTCCAGCAGTGGGGCTAAAACAGTAGAAGCCCTCCCACTGTTGCCCCCCCAGCACCAAGAATACCGTGCATCACTTGCCCCAGACTAAGAGTTCCTATCTATACCCTGTGGCTAATAGCCACTGATGGACCTCCGCTCCAGATGCTTATCTAATTCCCCCTTAAGGCCGTCCATGCTTGTAGCTGCCACCACCTCCTGTGGCACTGAATTCCATGTGTTGATCACTCTTTGGGTGAAGAAGTACTTCCTTTTATCTGTTCTAACCCAACCGCTCAGCAATTTCATTGAGTCCCCGCAAGTTCTTGTCTTTTGAGAAACGGAGAAAAGTACTTCTTTCTCAACCTGCTCTATCCCATGCATTACAGAGTACAGAGAGAGGGGAAACCATATAATCATATGGTATAGGACATCCAATGAATAATGCAATAGTAGCCCTGACCTGGATAGCCCCGGCAAGCCCAAACTCATCAGATCTTGGAAGCTAAGCAGGGTTGACTCTGGCAAGTGCATTTGTATCCCAACCTTCCAACGTGCGGGCTCATGGCGAGTAACATCACAGTGTCACTTACAATATAAACAAGAGACGTTTCAGAGGTGGCTTGCCATTGCCTGCCTCTTCATCACGACCCTGGTATTCCTTGGAGGTCGCCCTTCCAAATATGAGCCAAGGCTGACCTTGCTTAGCTTCTGGGAATCCTCAAGCATCAGGTGACACACTGACGTCACATCGGGTCACACAGCCGAAGGTGTCCAAAAGGGAATTGGATAAGCATATGGAGCAGAGGTCCATCAGTGGCTAGTAGCCACAAGGTATAGCTAGGGGCTCTGGGGCAAGTGATGCTCTGTCTTCTTGGTGCTTGGGGGGGGGGTCAACAGTGGGCGGGCTTCTAATGTCCTGGCCCCACTGCTGGACATCCTGATGGCACTGGTATTTCTGGCCACTGTGTGACACAGAGTGTTGGACTGGATAGGCCTTTGGCCTGATCCAACATTGGCATCTCTTATGTTCTTATGTTCTTAGGTGATGCTGCAGTATACCAGGGCTACTTTCACCCTGAAAAGCAGCCAAGGATCAAAGCAGAGGGAGGAAAGTTGCACACCAAAGCAGCCAGTTTCGCCACCCTACCTGTCTGTGGGTCAGGCTTAATTGTTAGAACCTCCAGGATCCATGACTAAACTGGCCTGGAGAAAAATTGCTTCCCGACCTCAAAGAGGTGATTTACATTTCCCTGGGCGTGTCAGAAAGGGCCACGAGAACTAAGCACTGATGCAACCCTTCCTGCCCTCCCTCTCATGATCTGCCTAAATTCACAGAATCAGCATTGCTGTCAGATGGCCATCGAGCCTCTTTCTGAAAACCTCCAAGGAACGAGAGTACACCGCCTCCCGAGGAAGCCTGTTCCACTGAGGAACCGCCCTAACTCTCAGGAAGTTCTTCCTAATGTTTCACCGGAAACTCTTCTGATTTAATTTCAACCCATTGGTTCTGGTCCATTCTTCTGGGCAACATAAACAGCTCTGCACCATCCTCTATATGACAGCCCTTCAAGTACTTGAAGGTAGTGATCGTATCACCTCTCAGTCGTCTCCTCTCTCTTCTCAGAGCTATGGCTTGGAGATCTATGTGGGCCCCCACTGTTTACTTCCCTCCATTGTGAGAACTGTCCATTGATTCCTACTCTTTGGTCCCTGCAGGGGTCATTTCGCAGAAAAAGAGGTGCAGGAGCTCATTAGCATAACTCATTAGCATAACTTATTTGCATAGGCCACACCCCCTGACATCACCGGAAGTGTGCCAGAAGGCAACACCCACCACTCAGGCTCCGCTGGACTCTTTTGGATTGCTAGCTATTGGGGGGGGGGGAAACGTGCAGATCTGTCCTCGCAGAGGAGGGAGAGCTTGTGCCTGAATAAAACTTGGTCTTAAAGGTGCCACTGGACTGTTTTGGACCGGGGGGCAGGGGGAGCTCTGCAGCTTATCTGGCTGCTTCTTGCTCTGACTGAGGGCTGCTGGGAACAGGGGGTGGGGCTTGTTGCATGTGCCCGCCCCCTGGGCTCTTTACTGCTGGAGCTCCGCTCCTGTGCGCTCCTGCAGGAAATGACCCCTGCCTGGCGTTTGCAGTTCTGGGGGCTTCACTTCAAAAAAGGATGTGGGCAGAATGGAATGGGTGCAGAAGTGAGCTACAAAGATGATATGCAGCCAGGAGAACAAGTCCTATGAGGAAAGGCTGGCCTGAGGGATTTCGGAATGTTCTGTCTGGAAAAGAGGAAGTCAAAAGGAGGTCGAGGGGGCACATGATTGCTCTATTTAAGCAAATGTCACTTAGAGGAGGGTAGGGACCCGTT
Source organism: Gekko japonicus (assembly GCF_001447785.1). Lineage (NCBI taxonomy): Eukaryota > Metazoa > Chordata > Lepidosauria > Squamata > Gekkonidae > Gekko > Gekko japonicus. The sequence continues at coordinate 128,795 of NW_015169269.1, forward strand.
CCTGTGGACAGCAGAGGACAGGACTTGTATTGCAGTGTTTAAATTACGGGTGGATAGGTACCAGCTGGATTTCAGGATTTTTATCCCCCCCCCCACAGTAAGTATAGTTCAGCAGAAGAACTGACACCCTAGGGAGGTGGTGAGCTCCCCCTCACTAGTGGTCTTTAAGCAGCGGCTAGACAAACACTTGTCAGGGATGCTCTAGGCTGATCCTGCACTGAGCAGGGGGTTGGACTAGGTGGCCTCTATGGACCCTTCCATCTCTGTCGTTCTATGACATTATGATTCTATGATTTCATGATTCCTGGAAGTATGCCCCATTGAACTCACCTGAGCAGGATTCTGAATCGATTCAGGTAACTCCCAGCTCTAATCGGCCCTTCCTGGCAACTGAGGCCCCAAATTTGCTAAGATATTCTATGCACTGCACCAAATTTTAATGATATTCATCTTAATCTGTAATTATCTACTTTAAAACATTTTATGAAGCCCGTCTATTTATTTATTGGTTTATTTTTGTTTAATATATAATCCTGACAGACTGGGTATTGTGATTTGCGCAGGCAGTTGACTGTATTAATAAACTAACGTAGAAGAGGAAGAACAAGAGGAGATTGGATTTACACCCTGCCCTTCACTACCCAAAGGTGTCTCAGAGCGGCTTACAGACTCCTTTCCCTTCCCCTCCTGACAACAGACACCCTGTGAGGGAGGTGGGGCTGAGAGAGCTCTTGACAGAAACTGCTCTTTTTCAAGAACAGCTCTTATCAGAACTACGGCTTGCCCAAGGTCATCCAGCCAGGTGCAAGTGGAGGAGTGGGGAATCAAACCCAGTTCTCCCAGATTAGAGTCTGCGCACTTAACCACTACACCAAAGAGAAGAAGAAGAAGAAGAGGAGGAGGAGATTGGATTTATACCCCACCCCTCGCTACCAAAAGGAGTCTCAGAGCGACTTACAATCTCCTTTCCCTTCCCCTCCCCACAAGAAGAGAAGAAGAAGAAGAGATTGGATTTATACCCTGCCCTTCACTACCTAAAGGTGTCTCGGAGCGGCTTACAAACTCCTCTCCCTCCCCCTCCCCTCAACAGACACCCGGTGAGGTAGATGGGGCTGAGAGAGCTGTGGACAGAAACAGCTCTTTTTCAAGAACAGCTTTTTTCAAGAACTAACTGACTGACTAACTAATAAAAAATAAGCTACCCTCTCTGTTCCTATATGCAATGGTCGAGGAAAATCTGTTTCACTGTATCTGACGAAGCGTGCATGCACACAATAGCTTATACCTTGAGTAAAACTTTGTTGGTCTTAAAGGTGCCTATTGGACTCAGACTTTTTCCAGGAGCCTGAATAGACCCTCTCATGACTGCACTCCCAGGATCTCATGCAGATACCTTTTATTATTATTTTTTATTTATTTTAAAGAAAAAAACTAACATAAAACAAGGGAAATTATTCTCACAATTCCTTGTTTACCAAACTCATGCCTAATTTATCGTACGTTTATATATTTCACCTTGTATATATTTTGCAAATATATCAAACTTGTACTTTGTATGTCCATAGAAAGTTTTAATTGTCTCTATAGTTTACAGGAGCTGCGGTGGCTCAAGTGGTTAAGACGCTGAACTGCAGGCTGTGGAAGATCAGTAGTTCAGCAGTTCGAGACCCGAGTGTGCCGGATGACGGAGTGAGCTCCCGTCTCTAGTTCCAGCTCCTGCCAACCTAGCAGTTCGAAAGCAAGAAATTGCAAGTAGATAAATAGGTACCACTTCGGTGGGAAGGTAACAGCGTTCCGTGCGCCTTGGTGTTTAGTCATGCCGGCCACATGAACATGGAAAACGTCTTCGGACAGCGCTGGCTCTTCGGCTTTGAAACTGAGATAAGCACCCCAACCCTAGAGTCGGACTCGACTGGCTTTCGAGCAAGGGAACCTTTACCTTACCTTTTTATAGTTTATTTATTATAGTCTTCAAACCACTTATAAAATATTGACCATGTATTATCAAATGTAGATTCTGGTTGTCTTTTCAAAGTCAAAGTTTGTTTGTCCATCTCCGCCGTTTCCAAAATTTTACATAAAATTTCTTCTCTCGAGGGTGTTTCTGTTCTTCGCCAATATTTAGCATAAAGTATTCTAGGTATTCTTATTTGGGGTACCTGAGATCATTCCAAGATGCCAGGGATGGAAGTGTGTGTTCCATCACAGAGTGATGGGCTCCTGTCAATCAACCATGAAACTCACAAGGTGACCTTGGGCCACAGCCCCGCAGCATCAACCACCTCTGGTGTGGCAGGACACAAAAAGCAAGCAAGCACTGTACAAATAACGCAGACCACAAGTGCCCCAAAAGTCTTGCAAAAATAGTAAATTTATATGACAAGAATAACAGACGGCCACATGTATTAGTAAAACCAAATTACATCATATAATGAATAGTGCAAGTCTACAGACAAGGACAAAGACTCCGGATTGTGATCTTCGTTTCGATAGCTCTTCTTCAAGAAGTTCACACTACTACAATTACAAAACCAAACTATTAATATCATATCCTACAGTCGAACCCATATCCTGAATACTAAGAAGCAAAGATTACCTTCATAAAGTACTCATAATGTAAAGAGGACTTTAAAATGGTATATGTAGGAGGAAAAAACCTTAGCACAGCACTCACAGTGTATAAATACTTCAGACCAGTATTACAGGGAAAAAACTCAATCCTATTATAATCATTAAAAGCCGGGCACCCGATCGACAATAGAACAAACTCTCCAACAGTCATTAAGCTTACATATACCATTTTAAAGTCTTCTGAACATTATGAGGTGGTGGCGGCTACAAGCATGGACGGCTTCAAAAGGGAATTAGATAAGCATATGGAGCAGAGGTCCATCAGTGGCTATTAGCCACAAGGTATAGATAGGGTCTCTGGGGCAAGTGATGCTCTGTCTTCTTGGTGATTGGGGTAGTCAACAGTGGGAGGGCTTCTAATGTCCTGGCCCCACTGGTGGACCTCCTGATGCCACTGGTATTTCTGGGCACTGTGTGATACAGACTGTTGGACTGGATGGGCCTGATCCAACATTGGCATCTCTTATGTTCTTATGAGTACTTTATGAAGTAGCGTGAACGTCTTGAAGAAGAGCTACCGAAACGAAGATCACAATCCGGAGTCTTCGTCCTCTTCTCTGTGTAACATTGATGGACTTGCACTATTCATGGACCTGTACATTATATGAAGTAATTTGGTTTGACTAATACATGTGGTCCTCTGTTATTCTTGTCATATAAATGTACTCTGTTTGCATGACTGTGAGCACTTGTGGTCTGCACTATTTGTACAGTGCTTGCTTGCTTTCTGTATATTGTATACTGTGGTATCGCGTCTGTTTGTGGCAGGACACAAAGCCAGTTGTTCTAGAAGTTACAACATGGGAAGTTGAGACACAACACCTGTTTTTACAAACAGCAGCCCAATGTCAGTACTTTTTTTTTTTTTTTTTTGGTTTAGTTCCGCCCGTTGTTGACCATCATGTGGAAAACGGTGATTAACAGCCCACAAAAGCCACTGGAATGAGATCATCTTACATCTCAGGCACATTAAGGGAATATCTCCTTCTGCCGACATCTAACTCCCTTTTAATTAAAATCAAATCGCTCTGAAATTCACTGCAATAAACGGCGTGCGATCGCAAACCTCGATAGGCACGTCCTCCTTAGACATTTCTCCACTCTCTGTCACAAACGGAGTTTCCATTCATTAGTGGGGTGTAGAATCCAGCAATTATTCTATCAAAAGTAATAACCTTTTTGCATCTGCAGAAATCCATGCAAGTAATTACTGGTTTGGAAAGCCATTTGAGAGTTCTTCGGGTAGAAGGAAGCGCCGGAATTGCTACCTTTCGCCCCCTCTGGCTGTTGATGTTCTTGTTTCTGTCCTGGGAATCGGCCCAGGCTCAGTAAGATGAAGTCATATTAATGGGAGTCCCTGGCAAGAAGCAGAAACGAAAGATGCCACCGTGTTGTGAAACCTTGTAAGGACGCTTTCGGCCCCCTGGCAAGACCTGATCGCAGGATGACATTAAGATGTTCATTTCTGAAGCGAGGGAACATCCGAAACGATTGCCAGAGGAAGACTACTGCCAAAATAAAAAGAGCATTCACAAACGTGTTTTCCTTTTTTTAAAAAATTATTTGGCACTGTAAGCCAACTCTGTTCTCTGTTTTTGTTTTAAATCAAAATTAGGTGTGTGAAAATATAGTCAGCTGTTGAAAGGGCGACGTGGGTTCCTGTATTTAATACTACTGTTCAGCCTTGATATCGGGCTCCTTGAATGGCCAAGTACTGTCGTGGGCTAAAGTTATAAAGGAACATGTAGAGCACCATTGTCTGGTGTAACAGAAAACCATAAATAGAAGTCAAAGGGAAATTCCTCTTTGGAAAGGGAAAAAAATAAGATGAATCAATGGCTGTGGTCACACGCGCTAGTTTGGTGTAGTGGTACGGTGCGCAGACTCTAATCTGGAGGAACCGGGTTTGATTCCCCACTCCTCCACTTGCAGCTGCTGGAAGACCTTGCGCAAGCCATAGTTCTCTCAGAGCCAGTGTTCCCTCTAAGCTGAGTTAGTGTGAGCTTGCTCACAGTTTTTTAGCCTCTGGCTCTCACATTTTTGTCTTAGCTCAGGAAGGAGGGCTCCAGAGCAAACTAATTGATGCAGCAGCCAAATCGCTCGCTCACAGCTTTAACGCCAGAAGCTCACAAAGTAGAATTTTTGCTCACAAGACTCCACAGCTTAGAGGGAGCATTGGTCAGAGCTGTTCTTGAAAGAGCAGTTCTTGAAAGAGCTCTCTCAGCCCCACCTACCTCACAGGGTGTTTGTTGTGGGGAGGGGAAGGGAAAGGGAAAGGAGTTTGTAAACCGCTCTGAGACTCCGAGTGAAGGGTGGGTTATAAATCCAATCTCCTCCTCCTCCTCCTCCTCCTCCTCCTCCTCCTCCTCCTCTTCGTCTTCTTCCACTTTCAGTGCACTTTCCAGCTGGGTTTATACTGTGTGAACTGGCAAAATCAAGCTGGAAAGTGCATTGGAAGTGGTCTGAAAGTGGATTATTTAGTGTGTGCGACCACAGACAGTGTCTGTCTCTCCAGAGAGTCGAATCCTGGTCATCCTGAAAGCTGTCCGATTCCCCATGCATTCGAAATAAATCCACGGTTGATGAACAAAGTAGAATTTATTGTAAAGCGATGGTTAGATCAGGAACACAAGAATTGTTAGTAATGACTACAAGTCTCATAGGGAAACATAATAAAGGAACTAGAACCAGGTTAGAGCAAATGAGCCAACGCTGGCGGGAGTGTAGATAAAACGAGCGCCCAATTCCTTGGGAACCCAACGGTTCTACAACATAAACACAAGTTCAGTTCTCAGGCATCAAATACATAATAAGCAGAGCAACGCCATAACTCCTTCCCACCTCCAGCTGTGTGACCTTGAGCAGTTCCGCAGCGTAGCAAGCAAAGACAGTAAACACCTACTCAGGAAGAAACATGGGGGGGGGATGACCAGAGCATAAGGTGACATGTAGAATAGAGCACACCACTCAATGGCAGCTTGCTGACAAAAGCTGGAAGTCCTGTTGGTCTTTAGGGTGCCACTGGATTCAGATCATGGTTGCTGAGCCAAAACAATATCCCCTCCCCCAAGAGTGAATTTCAGAAAAAGAAATCCCACTTCCCAGAACAACACTACGGGAAAGTCAGCTTGGGCCCTTTCTGTACTCTCCTTTTTTTTGTTTTCTTTTTTTAGAGCCCCCGGAGGGGATTTTATTATTATTATTATTATTTCAAACTACAAAAACTATCACAGAAAAAGGGAAGGGGGACTACATATACGGGACAAAGTATAGAAACCCACTACTGACTAAAAACCCAAGAGAGGAGATCCTCGCTAGCTTCATTACATCAAGTCTTCACTTCATTTAGATCAATATAAACTCAGTCAGACATTTAAGTACTTTTTCCTTTTCATTTACTCTTAAAACTTAACTGTCTAAGAACAGTACCCCCCAGTCATCCCCATTCACAGTTCTCAAAGGCACAATTCAGAGTCTTTCAGCCTTTACTTCTCTTTTCCTCGTCTCTTCCGCAGCTTATAAGGACTTTTTGGGGCAGCTGCCCCTTGCTCTGTCAGAGAGTCCTCTTCGGGAGAACCCGAGTCCAGCTCGCCACTAGACTTGCTGTCCTCTTCTTTTTTCCCGTCCTCTGGTCTTCCCAACTGAACCTTTAGAAATTCTTGAGCTTTCAGAACAGAGTCAATCTTTTCTTTTTTATCCTTAAACTTGAAAGTAACGCCTTCTGGAAATAGCCATTTATATCCAATTGAGTTTGTCTGAAGGAAAATCACAAGCTCTTTGTACTTCTTTCTCCATTGTCTTGCTTCAAATGGAATATCCGTTAGCGTTCTGATAGTATTTCCCCCCACTTTCAATGGTACTCCAGAAACCGCTTTCAGGATTGCATCCCTCACATGCCTTCTCAAGAATCTTATAACTGCACTCTCCTTTTGATCCAGGTTCACCGCAGTGTCCTCCAAGCAATTCTGCACTAAAATTGAATTCAGCCTTCTTTTAAATCCAGTTCCCCCCCCCCATTCTTCACTCTTCACCCAGAGTGATGAACACATGGAATTCACCGTCACAGGAGGTGGCGGTGGCTACAAGCACGGACAGCTTCAAGAGGGAATTGGATAAGCATATGGAGCAGAGGTCCATCAGTGGCTCTTAGCCACAAGGCATAGATGGAACACTCTGTCTGGGGCAAGGGATGCTCTGTATTAAGAACATAAGAACATAAGAACATAAGAGATGCCAATGTTGGATCAGGCCAAAGGCCCATCCAGTCCAACACTCTGTATCACACAGTGGCCAGAAATACCAGTGCCATCAGGAGGTCCACCAGTGGGGCCAGGACATCAGAAGCCATCCCACTGTTGACCCCCCCAAGCACCAAGATGACAGAGCATCCCTTGCCCCAGAGTCCTATCTATACCTTGTGGCTAATAGCCACTAATCGACCTCTGCTCCATATGCTTATCTAATTCCCTTTTGAAGCCGTCCATGCTTGTAGCCGCCACCACTTCCTGTGGCAGTGAATTCCAAGTGTTAATCACTCTTTGGGTGAAGAAGTACTTCCTTTTATCCGTTCTAACCCGACCGCTCAGCAATTTCATGGAGTGCCCACGGGTTCTTGTATTGTGAGAAAGGGAGAAAAGTACCTCTTTCTCTACCTGCTCTTTCCCATGCATAATCTTATAAACCTCAATCATGTCACCCCTCAGTCATCGTTTCTCCAAGCTAAAGAGCCCTAAGCGCCTTAACCTTTCCTCATAGGGAAAGTGTTCCAACCCTTTTATCATTCGAGTTGCCCTTTTCTGCACTTTTTCCAAAGCTATAATATCCTTTTTAAGGTGTGGTGACCAGAATTGCACACAGTATTCCAGATGAGGTCGCACCATTGATTTATATAGCGGCATTATGATATTGGCTGACCTGTTTACAATACCCTTCCTAATAATCCCCAGCATAGCATTGGCCTTCTTTATTGCAGTCACACACTGTCTCGACATTTTCGGTGAGTTATCTACTACAACTCCAAGATCTCTCTCTTGATCAGTCTTTGCCAGTTCAGACCCCATCAACATGTATTTATATTTAGGATTTTTGGCTCCAATGTGCATCACCTTGCACTTGGCCACATTGAACCCCATTTGCCATGTTGACGCCCACTCGCCCATCTTTGACAGATCCCTTTGGAGTGCCTCACAATCCTCACTGGTTTTCACCACCCTGAACAACTTCGTATCATCCGCAAATTTAGCCACTTCACTGCTTACTCCCAACTCCAAATCATTAATGAACAAGTTAAAAAGCAGTGGACCAAGTACAGATCCCTGCGGTACCCCACTGCTTACCCCCCTCCACTGAGAGAACTGCCCATTTATACTCACTCTCTGTTTTCTATGAACTAGCCAGTTTTTGATCCATAAAAGGACTTGTCCTTCTATCCCATGATTTTTGAGCTTACTTAGGAGCCTTTGATGAGGAACTTTATCAAAAGCTTTCTGGAAGTCAAGTCCTGATGGCACCTGGTATTTTTGGCCACTGTGGCCAATCAGACTCCTGGAGGCTTTCCCCCCTAAAGCAGTGCTTCAAGAAGATATTCCACAGAAATGTAGATTTTTGGCTTAACTAACCAAACATTTGCAATTTATTTATTTCAGTAATTTTTCAGCCTGCCCCTTAGTCGGGGGCCCTCTGAACAGTTAGCAACGTATATGCAGCACATAAATAAAAATACAGATATCCTTTGGAAACAATGTAATGCAATAATAATAATAAATAATAATAATCTTTCAATTTATTGATCGCTCAATCCTGCAGAGCTTGCTGGCTCTGAGCTATTTACAGTTACTCATTTTTCACGAGGGACTAACAATGCAAGGTGGGGTAAGGGAGGACAACATATATACATCTTAAATTGCACACATTCACAGCCGACGAGGGTTTCGTTCAGATGCAGATGAGACGCGATCCAGAACGGCGTTTTTCTCGGCCGAGTTTGATGGAACTCTGGCATATACATAATGGAAGCGTAACCAATCTGCATGAAATGACCTCTGAGATTGTGGTGACGACCCCAACAAGGCAGAGCTGTACACTGTTTTCAATGCCTCACTAGGGTTACCAACGGTAGGTTGGGAGATTCCTGGAGATTTGGCGGTAGGATCTGGGCATGGCGAGGTTTGGGGAGGGGAAAGGCCTCGACAGGATAGAATTTTGAATGACAGCCCAGTTTGAAACAGCTCCATTGGCTTCCAGTCTGTTTACAGGTTTCATTCAAGTGGGTGGGTATTACCTTTAAAGACCTTCATGACCTGGAGCCCACATAACTGAAGGACCACCTCTGTCCATGTGCCCCTGTGCACCACCTAGAGTCATCAGGCTGCCGTCTGTTGGCTATCCCATCACTTAAGGTGGGCCATCTGGCATCAACTGGAGTGTGGGCATTTTCTATTGTGTCCCTGGCTCTGTGGAATAGTCCTTGGAGATTTTCAGGGGGGTCTGCAGTGCCTGCCTGTTTGCTAGATATCTGAGGGGGGTTGAATGGCAGACATCTTTTAAGCAGAGAGGGGGGGAGAGATTTTTGGTTTTCATAAGAACATAAGAGAAGCCATGTTGGATACAGCCAGTGGTACATTCAGTCCAACACTCTGTGTCACACAGTGGCCAAAACCCAGGGGCCATAAGGTGCTCCACCAGGGGGCCAGAACTCCAGAAGCCCTCCCACTCTTGCCCCTCCAAGCACCAAGAAGACAGAGCGTCACTGATCCAGACATAAGAACGCAAGAGAAGCCATGTTGGATACAGCCAGTGGTACATTCAGTCCAACACTCTGTGTCACACAGTGGCCAAAACCCAGGGGCCATCAGGAGCTCCACCAGGGGGCCAGAACTCCAGAAGCCCTCCCACTCTTGCCCCTCCAAGCACCAAGAAGACAGAGCGTCACTGATCCAGACATAAGAACGCAAGAGAAGCCATGTTGGATAAGGCCAGTGGTCCATTCAGTCCAAACACTCTGTGTCACACAGTGCCCAAAACCCAGGGGCCATCTGGAGGTCCACCAGTGGGGTCAGGACTCCAGAGGCCCATAGCATCGAAATCGCAGGTGATCATAGCCCCTCTGTATACTGCCTTGGTCAGGCCGCACCTTGAGTACCGTGTGCAGTTCTGGAGGCCTCACTTCTTAAAGTATGTGGACAAAACTGAGAGGGTGCAGAAGAGAGGAACGAGGATGATCAGGGGTCTGGAGACTGAGCTCGATGACGAGGAAAGGCTAAGGGCCTTGGGAATGTTTAGTCTGGAGAAGAGGAGATTGAGGGGGGCATGATTGCTCTCTCTAAATATTTGAAAGGCTGTCATTTGGAGGAGGAGGAGGAGGAGGAGGAGGAGGAGGAGGAAGAAGAAGGAGAAGGAGGAGGAGAAGGAGAAGGAGAAGGAGAAGGAGAAGGAGAAGGAGAAGGAGAAGGAGAAGAGATTGGATTTATACCCCTCCCTTCACTACCCAAAGGTGTCTCAGAGCGGCTTACAAACTCCTTCCCCTTCCCCTCCCCACAACAGACACCCTGTGAGGTAGGCTGGGCTGAGAGAGCTCTTGACAGAAACTGCTCTTTTTCAAGAACATATAATGTTAGAGAAGGAAGGGACCTTGGAGGGCAAGGAGCTATTCCAATTGTTCCAACCCGAAGCAATGCGTTTAAATTACATGCAGAAAGGTATTGGCTGGATTTTAGGAAAAACCTTTTCACGGTCAGAGTAATTCAAAGGGCAGGGCAGGGGGTTGGACTAGATGGTCGGTATGGCCCCTTCCAACTCTATGATCCTATGATCTCCCTGGCTGGTGTTCCAATAGTTACACCAACTTAGGGACTTAGGAAGTGGTTTCTGGTTCTGCATAAGCACAACACAAGGTACATTTGCATGAGGGTTGCCAGCACAGGGTTGGAAAACTCCTGAAGATGTGAGGATGGAGCCAGGGGAGGACCAGGTTTGGGAATGGGAGGGACCTCAGAAGGGTACAGTGCCAAAGAGCCCACCCTGCAAAGCAGCTATTTTCTTCAGGGGGACTGATCTCTCTTGTCTGGACGTCAGTTGTAATTTCTGGAGGTCTCCGGGGTCCGCCTGGAGGTTGGCAGCCCTAATTCTCACCAGCCTTTCCATCACTTGGAATTTGGCTCATGCTAAGCGGGAGGGTAGGAATGGTTCCGGCATTGCATGAGAGGCCAGTCTTGGGAAATGAGCATAAGGAGAGTCAGGGATCGTTTCCTGCACGGGCACATAACACGCACACATTAAAAAAAAAAAACCTCCCCCCCCCAAAAAAAAGATTTTCATAGCATGAGCTTTCAGTAGTCAAAGCTCAAATGATCTGACGACTGGAGCTTCAGCTCCCAAGGCTAACATACTGGAGATCTTGTCAGTTTTCAGAGTGCTACTGGACTCAAATCTGACAGTAGCAGCGGTAAGACTAGTAATAGGACACAATGGGCAATTCTGCATTTGTTTTCACCTCTGTTGATTTAGCAAACCCACGTTGGAACAGAAATTCCTGTCTGCATTGCATGCTGCTTTCACTTTCTTTGATCATCGGGTTTTATGGTACCCTCTGCATTGCATGCCACTTTCGCTTCCTTTGATCTTCGGGTTTTATGGCACCCTCTGCATTGCATGCCACCTTCACTTTCTTTGATCATCGGGTTTTATGGTACCCTCTGCATTGCATGCCACTTTCGCTTCCTTTGATCTTCGGGTTTTATGGCACCCTCTGCATTGCATTCTGGGTTTTTTATTTATTTATTTAAAAGCTTTATTTCCTCTCCTAAAAAGGAGAGATATTTCGCTTAATGGAAAAAAGGAGGGTATATAGAGGGATCAAGAAAAGCTGAGTGATGTTATAACTGGTATATTAATCTGTTAGTAATATTAAAAAAAAACTTCTTTGGCTTCTTCAGTGTGTTGTCGAACTTCTTTCTTCAATCCGGTTGTACATATATCTGTTAGTATATTAGAAATGTCCCAATGGTGCTTTGTTAATAGAGTCTTTTCAAATACGCTTAAATCAATCTTCCACGGGCTGGTTTCTTTTAAAATCCACAGTCAGGAAAGGAACTTCCTCCGCTTGTTGTTCACCGGTTTCTCGATTCCCTCTCTGGGTCGCTATTTCCACTTCCGCTTGCAAGCTACAAATGACGCAGTCCTTATTCTTTCGTGCCTCTTCGAAAGGTCTCTAGCTTTGAGAATGTATTTATCCTTTTTCTATCTTTCGATTTTTAAACGCTCCATTCTCTAGCTGGACCTATTCTCCGCAACTATGACTTATAAAAACGCTATTGAGAGCACTTTATCACTTGTGCTCATCGGGTTTTATGGTACCCTCTGCATTGCATGCTGCTTTCATTTTCTTTGATCATCGGGTTTTATGGCACCCTCTGCATTGCATGCCGCTTTCACTTTCTTTGATCATTGAGTTTTATGGCACCCTCTGCATTGCATGCCACTTTCACTTTCTTTGATCATCTGGTTTTATGGTACCTTCTGCATAGATTTATGGCTGTTTTACGGACATTCAGGGGTGACTTTGCAGTCAGTACAGCCTTGGCCTGGGCTATCTGAATGTGGTTTCTAGCTGCACCTTTTCTTCAGTGTTAAGAAAATGTGGAGCGAATGCCAGATACAGAACCGGCTTTTTTCTAAACTGAAAAGTTCTTCCTAGGGAAGGTGCTCCAACCCCCTAAATCCTCTTGGTCACCCTCCTCTGTACTATTCCCAGCTCTGCCATGTCCTTTTGGAGATACGGTGAGCAGAACTGTAGGCCACACCATAGATTGATATAAGGGCATTATAATATTGGCCATTTTATTCTCACTCCCATCTCTAACACAGAGTTTGCCTTTTTCACCACTGCAGCACACTGGGTTGACCCTTTCATCGATCTATCCACTATGACCCCAAGATCTTTCTCCCTCTCAACCTCAGCAGATTGGCGTAACAAGCTCAAGGGTGTCAAACATGTGGCCCAGGGGCCAGATCAGGCCCCCAGAGGGCTTCTATCAGGCCCGCAGTGGAACTTGGATGCAAGACATAGGTCATAGTATAGATATAGAACGTTGGTCCAAAATATGGCAAGTTGTAAAATTTATGAGAGCGACATCATATAAAGAAAATATTTATAAAATGTTTTACAGATGGCACTGGTCACATGACAAAATAGCTAAATGTTATTTGAGCATATCAGACAAGTGCTGGAAATGTAAAACCAATGTGGGAACATTTTATCATATGTGGTAGAGATGTGGGAAAATCCAGAAATATTGGCATAAATTTAATAGGGCTATAATGGAAATAATGAGAATTAAATTAACTTTAACACCAGAAATCTTCCTGTTAAATATTATTCCTGATGGATATAACCAAAATGAAATGTATATGTTGACCTATATTTTAACATCTGCTAGAATATTAGTGACTAAAGGTTGGGAAAATGAGAGAATCCCTTCAAAAGGTGAATTAATTCAGAAATTGTTGAAACTAGCTGAAATGGATAGATTAAATTTTGTTTTGCAAGGAAAAGATGAACAATTATATCTAAAAAGACAGACAAAAATGTATGCATGGTTAGATAACAAGACTGACTATAAGACTCCAATGTAATGTGTAATTTATATTGTAATTACAAGGGGTCATTTCCTGCGGGAGCGCACAGGAGTGGAGCTCCGGCAGTAAGGAGCTCAGGGGGCGGGCACATGCAACAAGCCCCGCCCCCTTCTCCCAGCAGCCCTCAGTCGGGCCATGAGGAACAAAAAGCAGCCAGATAAGTTGCAGAGCCCCCCCCCCCACCTTCAGGTACATACAAGCTCTCCTTCTTCTGTGAGGGCAGATCTGCACATCCCCCCCCCCCCCCCCCCCATCCCAACACCACCCCGCCATAACAATCAGTATTAATGGGTCGGCATTTGCACCAGCAGCTATAACTACTGATTGTAAATGTTTATAATGTAATGTTTTATTGTGTTTTAAACCTTATTGTATTATTTGAGGTAATGTGACCTGCCCTGAGCCCGCTCATGGGATGGGCGGGATACAAATACGAAAAATAAATTAAAATAACAGGGCTTCTATCAGGCCCACAGTGGAACTGGCTGTCTTCTGCTTCTTCTTCCAGTTCTGCTGCTGCTGTGTCATCGTAGGTCTGCAGCTTACAGATACACCCCAGTGCAGCATACTCAGGATTGCAACAGGACAGACATTTTGATGCAATAATTCAGAGCAAGAGGTGTCAGTTATCAGATACTGTTCAATAAACAAAATATCACAAGAGTGCTGATGCTTTAAGCATGTATTTGTTTTAAGTTAAAAAAACACCTTTGTGTTTGTGTCCTTTATAAAGTTTATATCACCGCTACCTGGCATTACATTTTATAACACACGGCCTGGCCCAACAAGGTCTCATTTATGTCAGATCCGGCCCTTCTAGCAAAGGAGTTCGACACCCCTGCACTAGCCTTTACTTGAAGTTGGGATGTTTTTGTCTTACACTTACACTTGTCTTACACTTATCAGCACTGAACTTCATTCGTCTCATTGTCGCCCACTCACCCAGTTTGTGGAGGTCCTCTTGGAGCTCTTCCCAGTCAGCCTTGGTTTTCACCATCCTGAATAATTGTGTGCAGGGGTCATTTCGTAGAAATAGAGGTGCAGGAGCTCATTAGCATAACTCATTAGCATAACTTGTTTGCATGTGCCACACCCCCTGACATCACCAGAAGTGTGTCAGGAGGCAACACCCACTTCTCAGGCTCCACTGGACTGTTTTGGATTGCTAGCTATTGGGGGGGGGGAGAATGTGCAGATCTGTACTCACAGAAGAGGGAGAGCTTGTATCTGAATAAAACTTGGTCTTAAAGGTGCCACTGGACTGTTTTGGACCGGGGGGGCGGGCTCTGCAACTTACCTGGCTGCTTCTTGCTCTGACTGAGGGCTGTTGGGAGCAGGGGGTGGGGCTTGTTGCATGTTCCCGCCCCCTGGGCTCTTTACTGCCGGAGCTCCGCTCCCGTGCGCTCCTGCAGGAAATGACCCCTGATTGTGTGTCTTTTGTAAACTTGGCCACTGTACTACTCACTACACTACTGACCTCTGTGATGATTTGCTTCTTCCACCAAAGAACCACCTGAGCAAAAGGCTCATGTTGCCTCATGACAGAGCTGTCCATGGTTGTTGCGGTCATGTGGGGGGTGGGGTCTGGGATCTATAGCTCAGTGGAGGAGCTTCTGCTTGGCATGCTGAAGGTCCCAGGTTTAATCTCTGCCCCTCCAGTTAACAGTCTGGCAGTAGGTGATGTGAAAGACCTTTCTCTGCCTGACATCTTAGAGAGCTGCTGCCAGTCTGTGTGGACAGTACTGACCTTGATGGACCAATGGTCTCTGATCCACTATAAGGCAGATTTGAGGAGCTCTGTTGCATTTCCTCCCCCCGGGGGCAGGAAAAATAATGTGATTTCAAATTATTCTTATGTCTTCAGTGCAGCACCTGAAGAGAAGAAGAGAAGAGATTGGATTTATACCCTGACCTTTACTACCCAAAGGTGTCTCAGAGTGGCTTACAAACTCCTTTCCCTTCCCCTCCCCACAAAAGACACCCTGTCAGGTAGGTGGGGCTGAGAGAGCTCTTGACAGAAACTGCTCTTTTTCAAGGACAGCTCTTATCAGAGCTACAGCTTTCCCAAGGTCATCCAGCCAGGTGCAAGTGGAGGAGTGGGGAATCAACCCGGTTCTCCCAGATAAGAGTCCGCACACTTAACCACCACACCAAACTGGCTATGATAGACCCAGATCCAGTGACTCATAATTCATGTCTTTTGCTGGGCATTCTTCTGTCTTGACCGCTCTACTGTTCCTTCAGACAGTAGCCCTCTTGTTGAAGAGGGAAGCTTCCAGTGGTAGAATGCCAATGTTCCCTTTCACTGGGTTTATACTTAGCTGCCTCTCATTATGCACAGAGATTAGTGTGGCCTATGTGAGGATTCTATATTTTGGTATTCAGTGTGAATGAGACTCTATATTGTGTGTGTGAAAATATCTTGTAAGAACATAAGAACATAAGAAGAGCCCTAATGGATCAGACCAGTGAAGGCCCATCTAGTCCAACATCCTGTCTCAGACAGGGGGCCAACCAGTTCCTCTGGAGGGCCAACAACAGGGCAGAGAGGCCGAGGCCTTCCCCTGAGAAGAACATCAGAAGAGCCCTGCTAGGTCAGAACAGTAAAGATCCATGTAGTCCCGCATCCAGTCTCACACAGTAGACAACCAGTTCCTCTGGATGGCCAACAGTGCAAAGAGGCCAAAGCCTTCCCCTGATGTTGCCTCCTGGCTCTGGGATTCAGAGGTTGATAAGAACATAAGAAGAGCCCTGCTGGATCACGCCAATGGTCCATTTAGTCCAGCATCCTGTCTCACACGGTGGCCAACCGGTTCCTCTGGAGGGCCAGCTACAGGAGAGGAGAAGGATGTACACCCCTTGGCAGAAATGAAAGGTATAAATCATTAAAATATGGTTTTAAAAAATAGAGAAGCACCTAATAAAATAGCAAGAAATATAGTGGGGTGTGACATTCATGGCTTTGGAGGACCGTTCACTAAGAGTCAGATTATGGGAAATAAACCAGATGAGCTTGAACTCTCAGTACAAGGAGGAGGAGGAGGAGTTTGGATTTATACCCCACCCTTCACTACCCAAAGGAGTCTCAGAGTGGCTTACAATCACATTTCCCTTCCCCTGCTCACAACCAACACCCTGTGAGGTGGGTGGGGCTGATAGAGCGGTCTCGAGGACTGCCCTTGAGAGAACAGCTCTGAGAGAACTTGTGACTGACCCAAGGTCACACCAGCAGCTGCGTGTGTAGGAATGGGGAATCAAACCCGGTTCTCCCAGATTAGAGTCCGCACTCTTAACCACTACACCAAACTGGCTCTCAAGAACGCCAGTATGACTTAATAATTGGTGGCTAAACCACATGATAGCTTTGTCTCCAAGTCATCTCCGGGTTCATGGCCTAGATCATAGTCCTACGTCACCTGCAAGAATGTCACTTTATAAGCCTCAGAAACTGATGGTGGCGTGAGTGGAGAACGGGGGCTTTTGCCTCCCCTCCCACAATCTTTGGGGGGGCTAAAGAACTCCCCCAGTGGGAAGATACTTGTATAACTCCACATTTCAAAGTTATGCAAGTAACTTCCCCGTGGGGATTCTTTCGCCTCAGGACAAATATAATTTGCTTCATTTAAATCCAAACTTCCTCCCCAACGGGAATGCAAAAAAGCTTACGTCGTTCTCTTTTCCTCCATTTTATCCTCACAACAACCCCGTGAGGTAGGTTAGGTTGACAGTATGGGACTGGTTTGAATTCACCCAGTGAGCTTCCTTGGCAGAGAGGGGATTCGAACCTGGGTCTCCCAAATCCTAGTCCGACACTCTAGCCAGTTTGGTGTAGTGGTTAGGAGCGCGGACTCTAATCTGGGAGAACCGGGTTGGATTCCACACTCCTTCACATTCAGCTGCTGGTGTGACCTCGGGTCAATCACAAGTTCTTTCAGATCTCTTTTCTCACAAGCAGTCCTCGAAAGAGCTCTCTCAGCCCCACCTACCTCACAGGGCGTCTGTTGTGGGGAGGGGAAGGGAAAGGAGACTGTAAATCGCTCTGAGACTCCTTCAGGTAGTGAAGGGCAGAGTATAAATCCAATGTCATTGTCATCTTCTTCTTCTTCCCCCATAATTCCATTTTTAGTCCATTCCAATAGGAAACCACAGTCTGTTTAGTGTAGTTTGGTGTAGTGGTTAAGAGTGGTGGACTCTAATCTGGGACAACTGGGTTTGATTCCCCACGCCTCCACTTGCAGCTGCTGGTGTGACCTTGGGTCAGTCACAAGTTCTCCTCAGAGCTGTTCTCTCAGCGGCAGTTCTCTCAGAGCCCTCTCAGCCCCACCTACCTCACAGGGTGTCTGTTGTGGGGAGGGGAAGGGAAAGGAGATTGTAAGCCGCTCTGAGACTCCAAGTGAAGGGCGGGGTATAAATCCCATCTCTTCCTTCTTCTTCTTCTTCCTCTTCCTCCTTCTTCTTCCTACACCATACGGACTCAGTCAAACACTTTTAGCCTGACCTACCCCACTGGGTTGTTGTGAGGATAATACGGAAGAGAAAAGAATGAGGTAAGCTGCTCCGGCAGGAAAGGTTGGGGGGGGCGAGTTCTCCTCCCCACCCATGACACCCCATCATCAGTTTAATAATCTCCTGAAGCTTATCAAGCGACATTCTCAGAGCTGGCGTGCGACTCTGATCAAAGCGGTGAACCCGGAGACAACCTGTCAACAAGCGTATCGTGTTGTTTAGCCCGGAGACATGACGGGATGACACCCAAAACTGGAATGAAGCTGTTGAAGGATAGAACTTGTTCACAGAGGCAGCACAAAGGAAGGGAGAATACGGCGCTTGTGAAAAAATGTGCCAGCTGTGCAGAACTCCCAGAGGGTGTGCATAGTAGACTTGCGGAGAGTTCCTGATTAGCAATAAGTACATACAGTAATAAAAAATAGAATATTGTGGTTGGAAACTACACAAGGAGTAGATATAGTGGATGCTTTGCTGAAAACTAATTGCGGGTGTTTCAGAGAAGCCGAAATTAGGAATAGCACAAGATTTCCACTTCCTCGACATAGGCAGGGAAACTTTCAATTGACTTAGGGTATGACTCTGCTCCCCCTCATGGATCACTGCCTTGTCGTGGCGAGGGGGCTTGCATAGTTCAATGAAGGTGTGGGCTATGCCGTGAAGGGCCACCCAAGACGGACAGGCCACAGCAGAGAACTCAGACCAAGAGTGATCCCCTGGAGAAGGTAATGGCAACCCACTCCAGTATGTTTGCCAAGAAAACCCCATGGACAGTATCAAAAGGCTAAAAGGTTTGATTGCTTTGAGGGATTAGATTGAACCACACGTCTGCTAAGCATGAAACACCCGATCCGTTCCTGACAGGCCTTGACGGCAACTTCCATTTGCAGAAGGTGGAGGAAGGAGTGAGGGAGGCCAACCATCCTTGACTCGGTCCCAACATAGGGAGAATACTTGGTCGACGGACATGAAAATAATGGGAAGTTTGGCATAAGAGAACCCAGGGATTCCCCCAACAATGAACTGAATGAAAAGGTGAAGGGGCCCGGGCCTTCTCAGTGGTGGCTCCATACTGGTGGAACGAGCTCCTGGAAGACAAGGGTTGCCAAGTCGTATTCGCTGCTGCAGCGGGGGACTCCCGTCTCACTCCCGATGTGCGCGTGTGCGCGCGCGCTGCAACCACATCACCCAGAAGTAACGTGACCACGCCGGGCACACTGGGGGCGGGCCCATGACCATCCGAGGGAAAACCATAGATTTTTCCCTCGGATGACCGTGGCCCCACCCCCAGCATGTCCGGCGTGGTCGCGTCACTTCCGGGTGATGTGCACGTCCCGTGCTTTGGGGGTGGGGTTCCCCCCGGGGCCCGATCTGCCAGCGGCAGGGAACGGGCCTCTGGGGCAGGGTTTCCCCGCCCCATGGGGGGACTTGGCAAGCCTATGGAAGTCATCAGGGACCTGCGGGACCTTTTATAGTGCTGCGGGGCCTGCAAGACGGAGCTCTTCCACCAGGCTTTTAATCAGGAGCCTCATATAACAACTATACTGTGGCTAGCCCCCCCCCCCTGGACTCGCCATCAGCAGCCTGTGCCTGCCAGTAGAATTAAATGGGACAAGCTGAATTACAACACTGACCGTTCCCTTCTGATTAATCCAACATGTCCTGCTGCGACTGCTTTACAATTATTACTACCATCGAGTCTGGTTCTAGCACCGTAGTTTATAACTGTTCGATTCATGGTGATGTTTTATTTCTGCCGCTTTTTTGTGCTTTGCACTTTTTTGTAAGCCACCCTGAGCCTGCCTCGGCGGGGAGTGCGGGATATAAGTTGAAGAAATACGTAATAGATATCAGAGCTGCAGATGTATAAAACCTGGGTGGAGCGCTAGTACATCTGGGCACCAAAACAGAATTCAAAATGAGCTTGATGGGCTGAATACCTGGAATGAATCTAACAAAGTGAGAAGAGTGAGATTTGGTTCCAAGTTTCATCTTTAAAAGGTAAAGGTAAAGGTTCCCTTGCTCAAAAGCCAGTCAAATCCGACTCTAGGGTTGCGGTGCTCATCTCCGTTTCAAAGCCGAAGAGCCAGCGCTGTCCAAAGACGTTTCCGTGGCCATGTGGCCGGCATGACTAAACACCAAGGTGCACGGAACGCTGTTACCTTCCCACCGAAGTGGTACCTATTTATCTACTTGCAATTTCTTGCTTTCGAACTGCTAGGTTGGCAGGAGCTGGAACTAGAGACGGGAGCTCACTCCGTCATGCGGCACACTCGGGTCTCGAACTGCTGAACTACCGACCTTCCACAGCCTGCAGTTCAGCGTCTTAACCACTTGAGCCACCGCAGCTCCTAGTTTTATCTTAGAGACCAAGATTTTGGGGGTATATGCTTTATCTCTGTCAGATAAAAGCAACAGAATCTCCATCCCTACTTATGTCTGATGAAGTAGAAAAGCCCAAGAGTCCAGTAGCACCTTAAAGACTAACAGGATTTTTGGTAGGGGACGAACTTTCGTGAGTCACTGCTCACTTCTTCAGTATCTGGTCCAATCTTTTTGAAACTTGGAGGGTTTCTTGAGGAGAGGCACCAGCCGCTATGCTGCAAATATGGGGGCTCTACCTAAAAAAACCTGAAAACCAGAGCCCCAGATACCCCCAGATGAATTCTCCATTACAGCCCATGAGACTCATTGATTATAATGGTCCCCATAAGCTATAATGGAGCAGGAAATAAACTTTTTTTTGCACACCCCCATTATGCTTTTCAGTATGATCTAAAAGCTGCCTTGAGTCACAGGAAATATAAATATTTGAATACGGAAGAAGAAGAAGAGATTGGATATATACCCCGCCCTTCACTACCCAAAGGTGTCTCAGCGTTGGCTTACAAACTCCTTTCCCTTCCCCTCCCCACAACAGACACCCTGTGAGGTGGGTGGGGCTGAGAGAGCTCTTAACAGAAACGGCTCTTTTTCAAGGACAGCTCTTATCAGAGGTATGGCTTGCCCAAGGTCATCCAGCCAAGTTAGGGCTGTCAAATGAAAAAATCCTACCGGCGGGGGAGCGTCCTGCTGCTCCGGGAGCCGGTCGGGAACGTGTGCCGCCGGAGCATCACCGGAAGTGACGTCACACGCTGGGCGGGGCCACGCCATTTGAGGGGAAAACTCTTTGTTTTCCCCTCAAATGGTGTGCCTGATTCCCTGGCATCGGGGAACGGAGCCTCCGGGGCGGGGGATTTCTGCCCTACCGGGGGAGTTGGCAACCCTAAGCCAGGTGCAAGTGGAGGAGTGGGGGAATCAAACCCGGTTCTCCCAGATTAGAGTCCGCACACTTAACCACTACACCAAACTGGCAAATAAGTAGTTTGGGCAGGCTGATAACATTTAAACAACTTCCTGTTTGTTAGGTTAGGTAGGGATCTGACAGTGTTTGTTCCTCCTCTATTATATTTGACCTGTAAATTTGTCATATTTCACTAAAAACGCATACCAAAGTAGACTACAAGAGCCCCCCCCCCCAGTGCTGGTGTATTTCCTAAGGCTCAGCGCAGGGCGATGGTCTGAGGCCAAGTCTACCAATACAGTGGACTGGTGTGGGTAGACCTGTTCGCCAGAGGCCAGGTCTCCCAATATAGTGGCAAGGGGCAGGAAGACCTGTTCTCCAGAGGCCAGGTCTCCCAATATAGTGGCAAGGGGAGGGTAGACCTGTTGTCCGGAGGCCAGGTCTCCCAATATAGTGGAAAGGGGAGGGTAGACCTGTTTTCCTGAGGCCAGGTCTACCAATATCGTGGACTGGGGCAGGAAGACCTGTTCTCCAGAGGCCAGGTCTACCAATATAGTGGAAAGGGGCAGGTAGACCTGTTCTCCAGAGGCCAGGTCTACCAATATAATGGAAGGGGGAGGGCAGACCTGTTCTCCGGAGGCCAGGTCTACCAATATAGAGGCAAGGGGCAGGTAGACCTCTTCTCAGGAGGCCTGGTCTACCCCTGTATAGGACAACGTTTTCTGTAACGAAATTTGACTTGATTCTGTGTTCTCTTATAATGTTTAAATTATTCTTAAAATATAGTTTGTATATAGTTTAAAACAATTCACTCTGAGATTTTTACACGGTTATGGAAATAATCTTTCTAAAAAAACCCACCCCACCTTAATTTATGTGATGGTCAAATGTAGACTCGCTCACAACTTTAATGCCGCTAGCTTTTTCCCCCACTCACGAGGTAGAATTTTTGCTCACAACACTGTGGAGCTTAGAGGGAACGTGAAGACGGTCAGGAGACTCCATGCGCATGCCATTTCCTCCAGGGGAAGCAATCTCTATCATCTGCCGATCAGTTGTAATTCTTGGAGAGCTCCAGGCTCCACCTGGAGGTTGGCAAGCCTAGGTACAATACATTATGTTGGTCTTTAAGGTGCTACGGGTCCTTAAGGTGCTACTTAAGGTGCTACTGTGTGCTATAAACCGGGGTCATTTCATAGAAAAAGAGGTCCAGGAGCTTATTAGCATTACTCATTAGCATAACTTATTTGCATATGCCACACCCCCTGACATCACCGGAAGTGTATCATAAGGCAACACCCACCGCTCAGGCTCCACTGGACCATTTTGGATTGCTAGCTATTGGAGGTGGGGGAAACGTGGAGATCTGTCCTCGCAGAGGAGGGAGAGCTTGTACCTGAATAAAACTTGGTCTTAAAGGTGCCACTGGACTGTTTTGGACCGGGGGGGGTGGGGGGGGCTCTGCAACTTACCTGGCTGCTTCTTGCTCTGACTAAGGGCTGCTGGGAGCAGGAGGTGGGGCTTGTTGCATGTGCCCGCCCCCTGGGCTCTTTACTGCTGGAGCTCCGCTCCTGTGCGCTCCCGCAGGAAATGACCCCTGGCTATAAAAATGTCATGGCAATCGTTGAATGGTTATAAAAGGGTTATGGTAATAATCTTATTAAAAAATCTATGCTAGTAGTAATTTTGGCTCATGAATTAAAATTTTAACTCACAAGACTCCGCTGCTTACAGGGAACATTGGAGGGTCTGAAAAACAAGCCCGGTGAGTAGTGATGCCAGATCCCCTGGTGCGGGCCGGGAACCCCTGGCGCTCCTCTCCACCACAACCCCGTTACCCCCCAGACAGGCGAGAAGCCAGAAATAAAGATGGCATGGCTTCATGACCCGGAAGTGATGTAGGAAGAAGAAGGAGGAGGAGGAGGAAGAGGAGGAGAAGGAGAAGGAGAAGGAGAAGAAGGAGAAGAAGAAGAAGAAGAAGAAGAGGAGGAGGAGGAGGAGGAGTGAGGAGCAGCCCTTAGGAGAGTTGAACCCTTTGTACTGGCTAAATATCAGGAGAAACTTCCTAACTGTAAGAGTGGTGGAGCAGTGGTGGAGGCTCCTTCGCTGTTCAAGTGGAGGCTGGATGACCATCTTTTGGGTATGTTGTAGGGCTATCTTTTGGCTATGCTCCTGCAGAGTGTAGGGGGTCAGACTAGGTGACCTGTAAGACCCCTTCCAACTCTAACAATCTATGATAGAAGAAGAAGAAGAAGAAGAAGAAGAAGAAGAAGAAGAAGAAGAAGAAGAAGAAGGAATTAATTTAGTCAGTTTTTCACCCCGCCCTCTCAGCCGAATGCAGTGCTCTCTGGGGGACATATGCAGTGCTCTCTGGGGGACATATGGGGGAAAGGCGGTCCTTTAGGTTATGTAGGCCCCAGACCATAAAGGGTTTTAAAGGTCAAAAACAGCACCATGAAATGAAGAAGAGGAGGAGGAGGAGGAGGAGGAGGAGGAGGAGGAGATTGGATTTATACCCCGTCCTTCACTCAGAGTCTCTGAGTGGCTTACAAACTCCTTTCCCTTCCCCTCCCCACAACACCCTGTGAGGCAGGCGGGGCTGAGAGAGCTCTGAGAGAACTCTCCTTGAGAGAGCAGCTCTGACAGAACTATGGCTTGCCCAAGCCAGCAGCTGCAAGTGGAGGCGTGGGGAATCAAACCTGGTTCTCCCAGATTAGAGTCCGCACACTTAACCACTACACCAAACCGGCTTTCCTACCATAGAGTTTTGCCCAAAAACAGTGTCATTCCCCCAATGTCCCTGAGGTGCCTACTTCACTTCCAGGTCATGTAGGAATGTCACGTTTATTTTCAGCATCCCTCCCCGCTTCCGAGGGACCTGACAGCCCGACCAGTGAGGGAATGTTGAGGGATCTGGCTATGTTTAGGTAGGGGAAACAAAATGGAAGACGGGATCATACTCTTCAAATACTTGTCACATGGAAGAGGGCAAAAAAACAACAACTGTGTGTTGCTCCAGAGATCAGCACACCACCTGAACGGCCTCAGTTCCAAGCGAAGTGGACTGTCTAGCTTTTGATTCCTGTACTGAGCAGGTGAAGAAATGTGCTTGCACCCGAAAGCTTATACCGTGAAGAAAACTTGGTTGGTCTTAAAGGTGCCACTGGACTCAAACTCTGTTGAGCAGGTGGTAGAATAAAATGACCTCTCTATTCTAGGACAGTGTGGCTCTGTGAAGCCTGTGTTTCCCTGTACAGAGCCAGTTTGGTGTAGCGGTTAAGTGCGCGGACTCTAATCTGGGAGAACCAGGTTTGATTCCCCACTCCTCCACTGACACCTGGCTGGATGACCTTGGGGCGAGTCATAGTTCTGATAAGAGCTGTCCTTGAAGAAGAGCAGTTTCTGTCAGAGCTCTCTCAGCCCCGCCTACCTCACAGGGTGTCTGTTGTGGAGAGGGGAAGCGAAAGGAGTTTGTAAGCCGCTCTGAGACAACTTTGGGTAGTGAAGGGCGGGGTATAAATCCAATCTCTTCTTCTTCTTCTTCATTGCCTGTGGATGAGTTTATTCATCGCTTCTAGAACAGGGCTCCTCAAAGCGGCAATTGTCTCTGGGAGAACTGATCTCTGTAGTCTGGAGATGAGCCTTAATTCTGGGGGATCCCCAGGTCTCGCCTGGAGGCTGGCATCCCTAGCAGGCATTAGTGACCAGAGACAGGACTTTTTTGAGTGGTGGCGTATCACTGTTGGCGCCTCCTTGCTCTCTTTTAAGTGCCAGGTCAAAAACATGTCTTTCCCCCCAGGCTTTTAATTGTAGCATATGTTCTGCTTCCAACCTGAGGACAGTTTCATACATGTCATTTTATACTTTTCCGAGTGGTGTTTTATGCTGTCTTTACGGCTTGCTTATTATGAACACTTTCTTATGGTGTTCGGTTTTATGGCTTTATTGCATTGCTGTAATTGGTTGGCCTCTAGAGAAATGGCGTAGACATTTTATGTGTGTGTGTGTGAAGTGCCTTTGAGATGCTTCCAATTTACGACAACCCTGTAGATTAATGTCCTCCAAAATGGCCTATCATTAACAGCCTCTCTCTGGTCTTGTAATCTGAGGGCCATGGCTTCTTCCAGTACTCTATCCCTAATTCATTTTTGGATTGTCTCATCATAGGCTTTTCTGGACTTGAATCCCGCTCTTCTCCTGTGGACCAAGACGGCTCCCTCCTAAAACTATTTTCAAGAGGAAGTAGCTGGGCTCCCCAAAAGCTCCAGTAGAACATGAATCAGGGCTCTTCTGTTTGACCCTCCAAACTCCTCACACCTAGTAATGATGCAGGTTTGCAGGTCAATAACCAAAGCACTTGGAAACTCTGGCTGATTTCGCACTAGAGCTGCCTCGATGTTGCGCCACCGATTGCCCCGATGCTATTGGTCAATTTCACACCCAAAGCTGTGGGGCTGCATTTTGACTCGCGGCTTCGCCCAATTTCCTCCACAGTTTTGTGATCCTGTTTTTTGAGGATCACGAAACTGCGGAGGAAATCAGGCAAAGCCGCGGGTCAAATGCAGCCCTGTGGCTGCTGGTGTGAAGTTGACCAATAGTATCGGGGCAAACGGCGGCACAACATCAAGGCAGTTCTAGTGCGAAATCAGCCTCTGTCAAATATGGAGGGTTTTATAGAGACAATCCACCATGAGCCAGTTTGGTGTAGCGGTTAGGAGCACGAACGCTAATCTGGGAGAACCAGGTTTGATTCCCCACTCTTCCTCCACATGCAGCTGCTGGTGTGACCTTGGTTCAGTTATAAATTCTTTCAGAGCTGTTCTCTCAAGGGCAGTTCTCAAGAGAGCTCTCTCAGCCCCACCTACCTCAAAGGATGCCTGTTGTGGGGAGGGGAAGGGAAAGCTGCTCTGAAACTCCAAGTAAAGGGCAGGTATAAATCCAATCTCCTCCTCCTCCTCGCTGCCTTCAACTTTCCCTTGCATTATTGTCTTTTCCAGTAACTCTTGTTTTCTTATGATGTGACCCAAGTATGATAGCCTCAATTTAGTGACTTCTGTATAGACGTGATGCTATATAGATTCTACCCTCCAAAGCTGTTGTTTCCTCCACAGGATTGGATCCCTGTCAGTAGTAATTCCAGGAGAACTCCAGAACCCACCTAGGGATTGGCAGGGGTCATTTCGTAGAAAAAGAGGTGCAGGAGCTAATTAGCATAACTCATTAGCATACCTTATTTGCATATGTCACACCCCCTGACATCATTGGAAGTGTGTCAGGAGGCAACACCCACCGCTCAGGCTCCACTGGACTGTTTTGGATTGCTAGCTATTGGTGGGGGGGGGGAACGGGCAGATCTGTCCTTGCAGAGGAGGGAGAGCTTGTACCTGAATAAAACTTGGTCTTAAAGGTGCCATTGGACTGTTTTGGACCGGGGGGCTGTGGGAAGCTCTGCAGCTTACCTGACTGCTTCTTGCTCTGACGGAGGGCTGCTGGGAGCAGGGGGTGGGGCTTGTGCCATGTGCCCTGCCCCCCGGGCTCTTTACTGCCGGAGCTCCACTCCTGTGCGCTCCTGCAGGAAATGACCCCTGGGGATTGGTAACCCTAGGTATGAGGAATGCCTGGTGGATCCATGTAATGTGGGGAGGGGGTCAGAAATCTGGTGGAAATCCCTCCCCTTGCACTGGATCCAATCCCGTGTCAGTTGCCCAGTTAACACATTACAGTGAATGCATGCACATCCTGTATGTGAGCCCCTGTCCGATTCCCCATGCCTTCGAAATAAATCCACGTTTGAAGAACAAAGTTAAATTTATTATAAAGCGATGGTTGGATCAGGAACACAAGAATTGTT
This sequence comes from Gekko japonicus, assembly GCF_001447785.1. Classification (NCBI taxonomy): domain Eukaryota; kingdom Metazoa; phylum Chordata; class Lepidosauria; order Squamata; family Gekkonidae; genus Gekko; species Gekko japonicus. The sequence goes on from NW_015169269.1 coordinate 155,701, forward strand.
AGGAATGACTACAGACCCCATAGGGAAACATAATAAAGGAACTTGAACCAGGTTAGGACCAATGAGTCCAATTCCTGCTATGCAGATAAAACTAGCGCCCAATTCCTTGGGAACACAACGGCTCTACAACATAAACACAAGTTCAGTTCTCAGGCATGAGATACATAATAAGCAAAGCAACGCCATGACTCCATCCCACCTCCAGCTGGTTGACCTTGAGCAGTTCCGCAGATGTAGCAAGCAAAAGGCAGTAAACACCTACACAGGAGGATACAGGGGGGGATGGACAGAGCACAATGTAATATGTAGAGAAGAACACACCACCTTATGGCAGCTTGCTGACAACCCCTCTGTAAGAAACAACCAATATGTGTTGACTTTACAAATGAGACCAGGAACCATAGCCAGGATAAATGTGCAGTCCCAATCACACATTCAGCTGTACATATGCTGAATGTAACATGGCACATATAAAGAACAATCATGTGTACACTGGACACAGGTTGTAAGTGCTTTCCTTGTGACTTGTGAACTGAGCTTGTATTTTTTACATCGTTCATTTGCTGTTAAAGCAATGCAATGTTTAATGTTAAATTTGTCTTAGCCCTGAATGACATAACAATTGTTTTAAAATTCTGGAAAAGACAGAAGTAGGGAAAACCTGTGATTAAAACAGACAATATTGGGGGGGGGGGAGAGACTTATTTTTTGGTGTAGTAGTTAAGTGTGCAGACTCTAATCTGGGAGAACTGGGTTTGATTCCCCACTCCTCCACTTGTACCTGCTGGATGACCTTGGGCAAGCCATAGTTCTGCCGGAGCTGTTCTCACAAGGACAGTCCTTGAGAGAGCTCACTTTCAGCCCTACCTGCCTCACAGGGTGTCTGTTATGGGGAGGGGAAGGGAAAGGAGTTTGTAAGTTCCTCTGAGACGCCTTTGGGTAGTGAAGGGCGGGGTATAAATCCAATCTCCTCCTCCTCCTCCTCCTCCTCCTCCTCCTCCTC
>NW_015169269.1:156781-196196 GCF_001447785.1 Gekko japonicus
TTCTTCTTCTTCTTCTTCTACTTCTTCTTCTTCTTCTTCTTCTTCTTCTTCTTCTTCTTCTTCATTTCTTTATTTACTTCATTTGTCCTGGATAGCCCGGGCTAACCTGTTCTCATCAGATCTCGGAAAACAAGAAGGGTCGGTTGGCCTTAGTTAGTACTTGAGTGGGTGACCACCAAGGAATGCCAGGGTTGTGACTCAGACAATGGCCAGCCACCTCTGAACGTCTCTTGCCTTGAAAATCCCATGAGGGGTCACCATAAATCAGCCGTGACTTGACAGCAACAACAAATATTTCATTTATACCCCACCGTTCTCCCCAGTGGGTACCCCAAGTAACTTACACTGTTTTCCTCTCCTCCATGTTATCTTTCTTCAAAACGATTTTGTGTAGGATTTTTGTTTTATCTGGCAAATATGCCTTGTAAGCCGCCCTGAGCCTCCGAGGAGAGCGGGATAGAAATGTGAATAATAAATAAATAAATAAATAAATAAATAAATAAATAAATAGGGTTTCCAGGTTCCCCCCAGCAATCAGCAGGAGACTTATTGGGGGGGGGGTCACCAGCATGTAATGACATCACTGGTGGTGCACCATTGTTGCCGGGGGACAGGCTGATGTCACTTCCTGTGCACCCAGAACTTATGTCAGTGTGCCTCTGGGGACACTCTGGCATTTGGGCAAAACTCTATGGTTTAACCATAGTGTTTTAGTCAAATGATGAAGTGTCCCTGGTGTCCCCTGGTAATGTACTGATGTCACTACTGGGCACACAGGAAGTGACATCATTGTAGGGTTGCCAGTTTCCCCCTGGGGGTGGGGAAACCCCCACTCGATAGGCCCATTCCCCGCTGGCCCGGATAGGAGGGATCGGGGGGAGCCCCGCCCCCAAACTGTGAGATGTGCCCCGTGTGAAGATGTCAGCACTCAGGGGAGCGGTGGCACAGGGGATTTATCCTCTGGTTACAAGTAACATCTGAGCTGAACAAAACTGCTGTCAGTTCTAGCCCCGCGCTGGTGTGAGCTACCAGCCTTGTCCCCAGCTCGCCGTCTACCCAGCAGTTCGAAAGCTTCGGCGAGTAGATAAAATGGGTACCACTCCTTAGAGAGGGTGGGCACACCAAACCCCCCTTGGTGGGGGAGGTGTTAGCCAGCGAATGGAATGTTAAGCTCGTAAGATTGGAAGCCTAGAAGATCTCTTCGGCATCAAGAAGCCTGTAATGAGCCGTTCCGGCCAGGCGGTGGCAGTGCGGTGCTGCGACCCGAAAAGTCCTGGAGAAAGAAGCCGACGTCATCAAGCCGTGCCGAGTGGAAAAAATGCCGTATGAAAAATGCCGTCTGGAACATGTCTGAGTTTACAACTGAGCAAAAAAATCCCCATCGGCTGGACTTTTATATATGTTGTCCTCCCTTATCCCTATGAATCATTGTTAGCCCCTTGTGAATGTGTAACTGTAAATCGCTCAGAGCCAGAGCTCTGCAGGATTGAGTGATTAATGAATTGAAAGATGATTATTATTGTTGTTGTTGTTGTTGTGTCGGGCACGTTGCAGGGGGAGGCTCTATCATTCGAGGGAAAACTCTATGGTTTTCCCTCGAATGATTGTGGCCCTGCCCCCAACATGCCTGACGCGATGATATCACTTCCAGGTGACGTCATTGCGGTGCACGCGGCTCACACATGCGCCAGAAGACTCGCAGGGAGGTGCAGGATCGCCCCCCGCTAAAAGGTACTTACGACTTGGCAACCCTACATCATTGTGCCGGGACATTGCTGATATCCCCCTCGTTTCCCACCATCCTTCCCTGCTGGCCAGCTGAGGGGTGGCAGGGAAATGCCTACTGGTGGCAGGGATCCCACACAAAAACAGGGGCTTGGTAAGACTGAACCCGTGAGATAGGTTAGGCGGAGAGTGTGTGACTGGTCCAAAGCCATCCAGCAAAGGTAATATTGGGGGGGATGGAAATGTGTTTCTTTGTACAAACCGAGCGTCAGACTAACCATATCTTTCTGGAAGTCAATACATATGCCGCCAGGTTTGAAGGGTAGCTATGTGGAACATGGCCTTCTCTGTGACGGCTCTGAGATTGTGGTACGTTTTCACTAGGAACACAAGAAATTATCCTTTATTCTGAACCAGGCTCTTGGTCCGAGGTCAGTCTTATCCACTCTCACTAGCAATGGTTCTCCAGGTTCTAAGGTTCAGGTCTTGCATATCAGCTCCTACCCATTCCATTTAACTGGACACACCAAGGAGACCTTCTGCATGGAAGAAGAAGAAGAAGAGATTGGATTTATACCCTGCCCTTCACTTGGTGTCTCAGAGCTGCTTACAAACTCCTTTCCCTTCCCCTCCCCACAACAGACACCCTGTGAGGTGGGTGGGGCTGAGAGAGCTCTTGACAGAAACGGCTCTTTTTCAAGGACAGCTGTGCCAGAGCTTGTGACTGACCCAAGGTCACATCAGCAGGTGCAAGTGGAGGAGTGGGGAATCAAACCCGGCTCTCCCAGATTAGAGTCCGCACACTTAACCACTACACCAAACTGGCACCAAGCAAATGTTGTATCACTGAGCCACAGCCATGTCTTAATCCACTTCCTTCCTTCCCTGTGACTATACAACCACCAGGTTGACAACAGTTGTGAGTGTGAAAGCTTTTTTGAGGCTCTTTTGATCCCTGTACATTTGTGGTCATTGCTGGTTCTGCTGGGGTTGGTTTTGTCTCATCTGTGTAACTTACTGCTCATTTATTTCTTTATTGCCCTTACTGTTTTTGCAACCGGAGTCATAAACAGCTGTTGATTGCTAACATTAAGTGATTTCAATTTTAATGAGCTTGTCGGAGATGTTTTCTGTCAAAAGGCTGTGATCCGTATTCATGAATGAGTGTCAGTGTGTGAAGGGTGCCAATCTACAACCCCACCCTCCTCCATTAATTCCAGCTTCAGCCTACACAGATCTGGGAAGATATTCGGGGACAGGAGATTTAGTGAACTTTGGGATTGGGCCAGAAAAACCATTCCCCGGGCTAATAACCTGGTGCCCCAAGGTAGTTCAATGACACCATTCACTTTGGTCGGCTTGCCCTGGTCCTAGGGAAGAGAAGGTGCTCTGGTAGATCAGGATTTTTTTTCAGACCGACGTTTGCAGCAGAGATCCACGAAAATGACGGAGAATTAACTGGTCCCAGAGGAACCTGCTCATTTGCCGAGATTATCATCTTAGCCTTTGATCTGGGTAGCTCCTCCTTTTGGGTGTCAGCTGGGTGGTTTCCAGAGACACCCTAATTGTGGTTCTCCGGGCACATTCTTTCGACAGTGATACTGTTCTCGAGGCATTAAGTTAAACTGGCTCGTTTTCCTGGACATTTGATGGCGAGATAATGCGAAATGTACTCGTTCACTGCAGCGGCTGATTTATCTGGGCTGATTTATGGGTTCAGGTTTTGAGGCTGTACCACTTCCAGCTTGCTTGCCCTTGCAACTTTGGGAGCAAAGGTACTAAATTTCAGCATCGCTTTGGTTTCATGGAAAAGTTGGCATTTATTTCACTGTTTCTCAGCAGTGCTGATTAAGCTGTTCTTGTCTCGGTTTCCCAGCCATATTAACAAAGCGGGGTAATAATTGTCAATAAAATCAATGCTTGCTTTTGCATCACAGGTGGATACATTTATTTTTATTATCTGAAATGTTTTTGGTGCCATCTTTCCATCCAAGGGTCTCCAAGGGGGCAAGCAGTCAAACACTGACACCTGGTGTTTCTGGCCACTGTGTGACAGTGTTGGACTAGATGGGCCATTGGCCCGATCCTGCATTGGCTTCTCTTATGTTCTTATGAAAACAGCATTTGAAATATTTTATTTCCCCACCAAATATTTTATTTCCCCACCAAAGCAGGAAGCTAGTAGCCACAGATATACTACTCCCCCATAAACTAATAACCTGGTAACCTTTTTTTGTATTTTCTCTATGTGTGTGTGTGTGTGTGCAACCTGGATGTCAGGTTGACCCATGATGACTGACCCCTACTGGGGGCCTGGAGGAAGTTCAGAGAGGTGGCTGAATAAAGCCTGCCCCCGCCTCTGGTATTCCTTGGAGGTCTCCCATCCAAGTACTTGCCAGAATTGACCCTGCTTAGTTTCCAAGATCTGATGAGGTTGGGCTTGCCTGGGCTATCCAGGTCAGGGCTAGTGAAGCGTTTTTGTTTTGTTTGACATTCCCGCGCCAACTCTCATTGGCTCACCTCCCTCTTTGGGTGTCTCTGTGTTTATTTGTTTAATAAAACCTATATACATTTTTTTAAAAACCCAATAAACAAATAAACACAGAAACACACAAAGAGGGAGGGGAGCCAATGAGAGTTGGCATGGGAATGTCGAACAAAACAAAAATACTTCACTAAGGTTATCAGACAGATAATGGAGGAAAAAACTATCAGTGGCCACTAACCTTGGTAACTTACATGGAACCTCCACTTTCAGAGGCAGCTAGATTTGAATCCATAAGAACATAAGAGAAGCCAATGTTGGATCAGGCCAATGATCCATCCAGTCCAACACTCTGTCACACAGTGGCCAAAAAACCAGGTGCCACCGGGAGGTCCAGCAGTGGGGCCAAAACACTAGAAACCCTTCCACTCAAGCACCAAGAATTCAGAGCATCCCTTGCCCCAGACCGAGAGTTCCTATCTATACATTGTGGCTAATAGCCACTGATGGACCTCTGCTCCATATGTTTATCCAATTCTCTCTTGAAGCCGTCCATGCTGGTAGCTGCCACCACCTCCTGTGGCAGTGAATTCTGTGTGTTAATCCAGTAGCACCTTAGAAACCAACACAGTTTTGGGGGAGGGGGTATAAGCTTTCAAGAGTGAAAGCTCAGTTTATCAGATACCCAAAGGCAGATGCTCATAGAGATGCTTCAGAGGTAGTCAACCTCTGAATACCAGTGTCAAAAAGCAACATCGGGGAAGGCCTCAGCCTCTCTGCCCTGTTGCTGGACCTCCAGAGGAACTGGCTGGCCACTGTGTAGGAGAGGATGCTGTTCTAGATGGACCCCTGGTCTGATCATGCAGGGCTCTTCTTATGTTCTTATGCTCTCTTGCATGCTCCTTCAAGAGGCCACCTGCCTGGTGTCCCTGTCCTCTGTCACCATTTGGTAGGGTCCTGTGGAATAATTGAGGGGGAACTGGCGTTGCTCCAACAATGTGATGTCATTTTCAGCAAAGACTCAGAAATAATGCCACCACGTTAGGGTGATTCTCTAGGGTTTTACTGAAACTCTATGGTAAATACATGATGTCACTTCTGGGTTTGAACCAGAAGTGATGTTGTGCTATTGGAGTGATGGCGATTTATATGTCCCTACCCACATCATCTCACACTCAGACATACAAGATACACACTGGGACATTACGTTCCATTTTACTGCTTGCATGAGAACCACCTTTGTTCTAACTTTCCTAGCCGCTAACGCAAAAAACGTGCCATTCTTGTTAGAAAGAAAGGAGTCCACCTCTGACAGCAGAAATATTAATTTATCTGTGTCAGATAAATTGTACAGTTGATCTGTTGTCCTGGTCAAAATTTTACTTCTGAGTTCCGAGTACAAGGGGCAGACCATAACATAATTTTGTTGTTGTTAGCCCTTTAGTTGTGCCAGACTCTTGGCATTTCTATGGGCCAGCTTGCTCCACGTGTTCTGATCTTGAACTGTTTCTTTGAGTCGTTCCATGCTCAGGCTGGTGTCGAATTTTATGGTGTCTAGCCACTGTGTTCTTTGGTGGCCCATTCTCCTTTCGCCACTAACCAGTCCAAGCATAATTGCTTTTTCGAGTGAATTTAAATTTTTTAGCAAGTTTTAACTTTTAATGGCCCATGGCCACATAACAATAAACTTGACTACGATGTCCCTACCTGCATTGTCTCCCACCGTTTGCCACCACCGGACTGTTAACCCTTCTCTCCACTTACTGGTGGAAGATGATAAAAAAGAGAAACAGACAAGTGTCCTTTCTCTTGTGGACACCTGTCTAGCCTCAAATGGCAGAAGCACCTGAATCAGATCCTCTGAAGATTACTGGAGTGGTCCGGTAGATTCCTACGGGAATAAGCGCACATTGTATAGAATGACATCAAAATGGGTAAAAGAAACTGGGGGGGGGGGACTGGCCAAAGAAAATAAACTGAGGAATAATGACTTTCTCTTTGGTCATAGTTCTGGCACAGCTGTTCTTGAAAAAGAGCAGTTTCTGTCAGAGCTCTCTCAGCCCCACCTACCTCACAGGGTGTCTGTTGTGGGGAGGGGAAGGGAAAGGAGTTTGTAAATTGCTCTGGGACTCCTTTGGGTAGTGAAGGGTGGGGTATAAATCTAATCTCCTCCTCCTCCTCCTCCTCCTCTTCTTCTTCTTCTTTTTCTTCTTCTCCTCCTCCTCCTTCTCCTTCTCCTTTCTTCTTTCTTCTTCTTCTCCTCTTCCAAAAAAGTAAAACAAATGAAAAAAGTGTTTACCCAGATGTCTCCTGCTTTAAAAGAGCATGCAAGAAAAGGGGGAAAAGGCCTCTTGACCTGTATTCTGCCAGTCCACCTGCCTCAACCGATGGTCAATAGTCTGACTCAGCATACAGAACCTTCCTATGCAATTTCTCTGAGAAACCCTTGCTGACTCTTCGGTTAACAGGAGCGAATGGAAGGAACTAAATGACAGGGCCCTGGTTAATCCCCAGGGGTACGTCAATTAAATCCAAGGCAATTTTGCGAAAGATGGAAAAGATTAAAAGAATTGAGGTGGAATGTGAGGTTCCTAAATGGCTGACGAAGGGCTAACAGCTCGAATGAAAACAAAGCAATTTGGTTCGGTTTACCATTCACATTTGCACATATCAGCCACGTTAATTAAATCCTCAAGGCAAGAGGGGTGTCTCTCAGCATCCACCTCACGGCCCAAAGAAAGCGTATAAAAAGAACTCGCATCTCATCCACTGGCATACTGTTCCTGGACTTCCAACCGCAACTCCTCTCCACTTCTTTCTCCTGAAAAAACCAGGTAAGAAAACTTTTATAGACAATTCTGAGCAACTTTATTACTTACTTGCCTTGCACTAGGAACAGACAGGTCTAACTTCCAAGGACCTGAAACAGATGGACAGGAGGGAGACAGAAGACATCTAGAATAGGGGGTTTCTGCCCGTTCAATTAAGATGGATGTACTTAGTTACCTTTACCTTACTTAGTTTTATTAGGGGAATGTATACCGTCTTGAGATGGTTAATCGAAGAATTTTCTCCTCCATCTCCCCCTTTCCAAACAAAAAAGTCCTTTACAAAGATTCAGTTGGTTCTTTTGAATCTGGGAATCCCTACATTCCAAGAAAATTGAAAGGAAGCATTTGAAAAAAAATACCTTTCAGTATGTGCATGCAGGTATACTTTGCAGTCTGAGGTCCACAGCAGAATCACTACCAGTTCTAAGTCAAGTCATATGGAAAGTAATGCTCCCTCTAAGCTGTGGAGTCTTGTAAGCAAAACTTCTACGTTGTGAGCTACTGTCGTTAAAGTTGTGAGCGAGCGAGTTGGATACTGTATAAGTTAGTTTGCTCTGGAGCCATCCTTCCTGAGCTAAGATGAAAATGCGTGAGCCGGAGGCTAAAAAAACTGTGAGTTAGCTCACACTAACTTAGCTTAGAGGGAACACTGACTATAGTCTATGGTGAAGATGCTCTCCATCCAGTGGAAAAACTGCTATGATAGTGCCTATTTTATTATACTAAGTCTGTCATCCGTGGTAATGGAACAAGTGTCCAGGAATTGAATTAATGATTCTTCTAATGACCTTGGTAGCTTGTCAGAAAAGCCTGATCCAGATATTGGGGATTTTTTTTGCCCTATGGACCAGGAAGGGCCATGGCTTATTGGAAGGCCATCTACTTGGCATGCGGAAGGTCCTGGGTTCAAATCCTGACATCTCCAGCTAATAGGTAATGGAAGATGTGAAAGGCCACAGTCTCAGACTCTGGAGAGCAACTGCCAAGCTGGATAGACAATACTGGCCTTGATGGACCGATGGTCGGATCCAGCTTCATATGTACAGTTGCCAAAAAAAAAGGAGTTTTGTATAATACCAATCACTTCTCCTGTAGGAATGGTTTTGTCTTTTCAGAATTCTGTTCACAATGCATGATAATGTTTTGAATGCTGGTGTTAAAGCTCAGCGTTCATTGTGGAGAAGGTGGGAAGACATCCATGTTCCCTTTAAGAATATATATCTATATATCTATATATTGATATAGATATAGATATAAACAATAGATAGATTGACAGATAGATGATTGATAGATAGATAGATGATAGATAGATAGATAGATGATAGATAGATAGATGAAAAGATAGATAGAGAGATGATAGATGATAGATGATAGATGATAGATAGATGGATGGATGGATGGATGGATGGATGGATGGATGGATGGATAGATAGATAGATGATAGATAGATAGATAGATAGATAGATAGATAGATAGATAGATAGATAGATATGAATAGTGAACTGGATGGCTCTTTAGTGCCCTGGACCCCAATGGGACAGAGGGTGGTGGAAACTGCCATCAAGCCATAGCTGTTTTATGGCAGCCCCATAGCGTTTTCAAGGCAAGAGTTACGAATGCAGGTGGTTTGCGATTGCCTGCTTCTGCATAGCAACCCTGGACTTCCTTGGTGGTCTCCCATCTCAGCCCTGACCAGGGCTGACCCACCTTACCTTCCAAGATCTGATCAGATTGGATTAGCATGGGCCATCCATGGGGCACACCAGCAGAATGAAAATGTGGTCATCCCTCCGTTGACCAAGCTGGAGACAGATTTCGGCGTCAACAGAAGCCAACAGAAGATTGACGGGTCTCCTCTTTTTTTGTCATTGCAGATCCCCCATCTCTTCCATAGACATGGCTTGTTGCTACCCTCCATCTTGTGCCATCCCATCCTGTGCCTCCTCCCCGATGCTTGGACTCGGGCCATGCGGGGTCGGATCGGGCATGCTTGGCTACGGCGGCGGCATGCCTGTGTCCTCAAGCAGTCTCGGCATAACCTCCGGGGCCAACGTCGCCTGCGTCAACCAGATCCCTCCATCGGAAGTGGTGATCCAGCCACCCCCCTATGTGGTGACCATCCCAGGTCCCATCCTCGCTGCCAGCTGTGAACCTGTGGCTGTGGGAGGCTACACACCATGTGCTTCGGGATCGGGTTCCGGTGGCCTCCGCGGGATCTGTCGGCCGAGGCGTAGATACAGCACCTGCGGCTATCCCTGCTAAGCCCAGATCGATCAGCGACGCCAACAGAAATGATTAGGAAATCGATAACCCCCCCACCCCCCGGCACAGATTCCGTGGCTGAGCTTTCGGGCCCAGATTTTCAGGGAATACTGAGTGCCTGTAACTGCAGTACCTGCTTAGTACCGCTGAAAAAAAAATCAGAATCTTTTTTTTCTACTGTTTAGTTACTTCTGAGATGTAGGTTTGCTTTACCAATGGCTGTGCAGAGACATTCAAACACCTTGGGGCTGAACTGTCATGCGTGAGGTCGTTCGGGCAAAGAGAAAAGTTACTGCTTGGCGTTTGCCCAACTTCTGCTGGATTGGGTTCCAACTAGGGAGCTTTGATTGTGTATTCCTGTTTTGTTATTTCCGAATAAAGCTTACGCTGCATCATAAGTCCTGATTCCTGTGCTTTATACCCCTATGAGTGCTTATTTGAAACTGTTTCAGAGGGTCTTGAAATTATGTATAGGACACCTTTCTCACTGGGACTCGAGATGGATTACACAGAGTGAGTTGACACAATCCACCAGCTGGGAACGTTCGATACACAATGAAATAGGATTTGGATTGTAGGACCAACCAGAAGTCTAAAAAAACAGAAGGGAAGGGAGGCATAAGGATTAAATGATGTAGAATTACACACTAAGATCAAACCCACAGCAAACTATACACATCAGTACAGACCACCATCCCCAGTCATTTATCCAAGTTAACCTTGTGAAGCCTTTTGTACAGAGCTAGCCTACTGTCTGCATAGACGAGCTCTCTTGAACAATTCTGGTGGGCATCTATGTTGGTCTGAAGCAACAGAACCAAGTTGGAGTCCAGGGATCACTTTTGGTGTAGTGGTTAAGTGCTCGAACTCTAATCTAGGAGAACCGGGTTTGATTCCCCACTCCTCCACTTGCACCTGGCTGGATGACCTTGGGCAAGCCATAGTTCTGTCAGAGCTGTCCTTGAAAAAGAACAGTTTCTGTCAGAGCTCTCTCAGTCGCACCTACCTCACAGGGTGTCTGTTGTGGGGAGGGGAAGGAAAAGGAGTTTGTAAGCCGCTCTGAGACACCTTTGGGTAGTGAAGAGCGGGGTATAAATCCAATCTCTTCTTCTTCTTATGACCAACAAAGTTGTATTAGAATTTAAATGCCTTTTGATTTCCCTTCCACAGTGCAAGAAAGCTTAGAAGGGCACCTTCAGTGCATCTCCAACAATCCTCCTTTCTGCTAGCTCAGTACCACCTAGGCCAGGGGTGTCAAACTCATTTGTTATGAGGTCCGGATCTGACATAAATGAGACCCTGTTGGGCCGGGCCATGTGTGTCATAAAATGTAATGCCAGGTAGCAGGGATATAAAATTTATAAAGGACACAAACACAACGGTGTTTTTTTTAACTTAAAATAAAAACATACTTAAAACATTAGCACTCTTGCAATATTTTGTTTATTTATCAGTGTCTGATAACTGACACCTCTTGCTCTGAATTATTGCATCAAAATGTCTGTGCTGTTGCAATCTTGAGTATGCTGTTCAGGTGTGTATCTGTAAGCTGCAAACCTACAATGACGCAGCAGCAGCAGAACTGGAAGAGGAAAGTCGAAGACGGCCAGTTCCACTGTGGGCCTAACAGAAGCCCTCCGGGGGCCTGATCCAACCCCCGGGCTGCATGTTTGACACCCCTGACCTAGGCCATGGTCAAAAATAAGGTTTCTGGCATGGCTATTTGTGGGGAGGGGCTTTTTATTAAGGAGTCAGGGCCCTGAAATGCCCCAGTGTAGCTTGGGCCTGAAGAGGATTCTCTGCAGGTAAGGGGTATAAAGCTCCATACATGCAAAATACTGGGGATATTAATGATCCTGATATAGTTTTAAAAAACACATTTTTTAAGATGAAATAGCTACTACAAGGTGATGTAAATATTAAGGTTTTAAATACGCAGTGCTTTTTCACAATTCCAAGAAATTTAGCAGATTGAGAATGAAGTACTTTTCTTCCTCTCTCACAATACAAGAACTCGTCAGCACTCCATGAAATTGCTGAGCGGTCGGGTTAGAACAGATAAAAGAAAGTCCTTCTTCACCCAAAAAGCAATTAACACGCAGGATTCACTGCCACAGGAGTTGGTGGCAGCTACAAGCATGGACAGCTTAAAGAGGGAACTGGATAAACATATGGAGCAGAGGCCACGATTAGCCACAAGGTATAGATAGGAACTCTTCGTCTGGGGCAAGTGATGCTCTGTATTCTTGGTGCTGGGGGGGGGAAGAGTGGGAGGACTTCTAGTGTCCTGGCCCCACTTCTGGACCTCCTGATGGCACCTGGTGTTTTTGGCCACTGTGTGACACAGAGTGTTGGACTAGATGGGCCATTGGCCTGATCCAACATCGGCTTCTCTTATGTTCTTATGCTCTTAGAGTTGAAGGGAAAACTGTATGAGCAGGGTATAAGGGGGTCTGTGAGATCCCGATAATATTTAACATGGGGGTGCCCTGAACTGGATAGCCCAGGAAAGCCCAATCTTGTCAGATCTCAGAAGCTAAGCAGGGGTGACCCTGGCAAATATTTGGATGGGAGACCTCCAGAGAAAACCAGGGTCGGGAGGAAGAGGCAGGCTATCAAGTCACTTCTATGAACATCCTCCATGCCCCAGTAGGAGTTTCCAGAGGCTACTGTGACTTCCAGGCATGGGCATACACACACACACACAAAATTGCACACAATACAAAAGAGAGAAAAGAATTAACATGGGAGTCATAATAGACTCCCCAGATAACATCCCCAACTGTGCTAAGAATTATTTAAAATGCAATTTCACATCTTTACATTATAATGGATTGCCGAAGGCATGTCCCATTTAAAACTGGGACTTAATTGGAGTGTTGTTAATAGTTGGTTAGGAACACCCCCCCTCCGCAGGCTCCGAGGCGCTAAGGAGTTGCTCCAGTTAACCCACTACAGGTGATAATTATGGCCGTGGAAGCTATTTCAAATTGAAATATGTTCACAGCTGCTGGCGAAACCTCAGGTACGACCAAGACCACGGCCATGCAGCCCGGAACATCTACAGCAACTAATGGAATAAGTTCCTTACTTTCTGTAGGAACCCCCCCCGCCCCAGAGTACGGAGAGCTTTCTTCAATTCAGACGGTAGTGGAAAGCCTGTATAGTTTTCAAGACAAGAGAGGTTCACAGATGATTTGCCACTGCCTGTCTCTGTATAGCACCTCTGGATTTCCATGGTGGTCGCCAGTCTAAATATTAGCCAGGGCTGACCCTGGTTAGCTTCCAAGATCTGGCAAGATCGGGCTAGCTGGAGCCACACAGGTCCATGAACATAGTCGTTAATTAGTATGCACCGAGTTTCTCATTAATTGGAAATCCAGGTGAAGTCTTTCCGGCAGCATCATGCCTTGGGAAGCATTTTTGCCAGTCACAAAACAACACCATCCTCCATTACTGTTGGGCAAGCAGTTCTCTCCCCCTTTTTAATAATCAGATATGGATGAGTACACAACCCAGGTTTTTCAGACCTTAGCTTGATTTTTTTTTAATTAATAATTTTTTCCATTTTTAAAACATTTAACTTACACAAGCAATATTCCAACATAACCTTCATACGTTAATTATCAATGTATATACATATGACATTCTTACATTCTAAGTACTTTGTTTACATTGCCTTAAATTCTCCATTCATAACTCGCCATAACGTTCAAGGATAACAACCCTCAAAAATAAATCATCTTTGGATATTGTGGAGTATTTGTAATAATCTCTATTCCAAGCATAAAGCTTATAACCGGATACCAAACTGCTACTACGTTTTTATTACAATTTTCTGGCAATGTGTTCGATATATTAAATGATTTTTTTTTGGCATGGTGAAGTGTTCCCATATTTTGTTATATTTATTTATTTATTTATTTAATTAATTCAATTAATACCCCGCCCTCCCCACGTATGCGGGCTCAGGGCGGCTTACAAGAGGCTTACGCCAATATAAAACATATAAAACTATATAAAATCAATTCAATACAATAATATTATAATAACATTATTACATTTATACATTTACTAAACAAAGTGCTCTGGCGTTCTCCTATGATATTCCGCAGATGGTATACAATTTCTCTACTACTCAGGATTGTCTCCTACTCAAGGCTATCTGTTCTGGCAGACGCTGATGTTCCCTTCTTCCACGGCCAGGGACGATGGAACAGTGATGATGGTAATGATGGTAGTGGCGGCTCCTACTCATACGCCTGGCAGAAGAGCTCCATCTTGCAGGCCCTGCGGAACCGCACCAGGTCCCGCAGGGCCCGGATCTCCTCCGGGAGCTCATTCCACCAGGTAGGAGCCGCCACCATTGCGTAACTGGAGGATTTTTTTTCCTACCCATTTGATGGCTATAAGCAGGGCTCTTTTTGTAGAAAAAGCCCAGCAGGAACTCATTAGCATAATAGGCCACACCCTGACAGCATCACTCATTAGCACATTAGGCCACACCCCCATGTTACCAGAAGTGTGGTCATCCAGCCACACCAACCTTTGCCTTCTTATTCTGTTTACCTTGTTTGTTGTCAAAACCCAGGGGGTTTTTTGGAGCAGGAACTCCTTTGCATGTTAGGCCACACACCCCTAATGTAGCCAATCCTAATAATTTTCTGCTATTGGGTGTGGCCTATTATGCTAATGAGTTCCTGCTGGGTGTGGCCAACTCAGGAGCCAGCCGGAACTCCGTTCCTGTGTGTTCGTGCCCAAAAATAGCCCTGGCTATAAGTATCTGTGCTATAGCTATTAAATTTGCTATTATTTCTTTGTATTTATCTCCATGTTTGATTTCTGGCCACCTTTCCAAAAGGAGGAAATCTGGAGAGCACGGTAAGTAAGCAGAGTGCAGGGGGTTGGACTAGATGACCTGCAAGGTCCCTTCCAACTCTAACATTCTATGATCTTTGTAATTTCTTTAATTTGTTCTATTGTATCTTGCCACTATTTTTGAATTAGAGGGCATTGCCACCAGCAGTGGAAAAAATCAGCTGTTTTGTCGCACTGGTTTTTTTACACATAGTGCTATGTGATTTCTGAATTCATAAGAACATGAGATAAGTCAATGCTGGATCAGGCCAATGGCCCATCCAGTCCAACACTCTGTCACACAGTGGCCAAAAATCCCAGGTGCCATCAGGAGGTCCAGCGGTGGATTGTAATGGGTGGCCTATACCACTGATGCATTGTAATGGGTGGTCTATACCATCCGGTTAATATCTTTGCTGCTTGCATATGAATAGGGACGATTTTTGATTCCCTGAATGTTACTTCATATATTTGTAACCCATCCTCTTCGGTCAATGAGATGGCCAAATCTAATTCCCATTGCTTTTGATATAGAGTTTCAGGTTCTTCTCAGACCTTAGCTTGAAGGGCCCTCGCCTAGACGGCACATGCTCATCTGCTCTTGTCCAATCACAGAAGCTAATCAGGGTCAGCCATAGTTAGTGCTTGGATGGGGGACCGCCAAAGAAGTCCAGGGTTGCTGCACAGAGGCAGCCGATGGCAAGCCACCTTTGTTCATATCCTCTCTTGAAAACCCTATGGGGGTCACCATAAGTTGGTTGGGACTTGATGGCACTTGCTATCACCTGTTGGAGTGAGTGATTCAGCATGCCTGGACATGGGGTGGGTTGGACATCACGCTAAGTGTGTATCGTTGTTATCTCCTTGAATGGGCCTCTCTGTCTTAAGCTGGGAGTGCCCTCTGACTCCTCCCCTCTCACACTGTCCTCTCACTCCTTCTATATGGCCTTCCATGGAGCCAGTTTGGTGCAGTGGTTAAGTGTGCGGACGCTAATCTGGGAGAACCGGGTTTGATTCCCCCACTCCTCCACTTACACCTGGCTGGATGACCTTGGGCGAGCCGTAGTTCTGGCACAGCTGTCCTTGAAAAAGAACAGTTTCTGTCAGAGCTCTCTCAGCCCCACCCACCTCACAGGGTGTCTGTTGTGGGAAGGGGAAGGGAAAGGAGTTTGTAAGCCGCTCTGAGACTTCAAGTGAAGGGCGGGGTATAAATCCAATCTCTTCTCTTCTTCTTCTTCTTCTTCTTGGGGGAATTAAGAGACCAGGAGCTTCTCCTAAGGATCCCTTTCCCACCCGGATCGACAAGGGGTGAGGGTTGAAACTGGCAGGAACTCCATAGTTTGAGAGAGAGAGAGAGAAATACCTTTTCCAAAGTATCTGTGATTTATTAAAAGAAAACCATACTGCACGAATTTTCAAACAAGTGGCGATTTCAGTATTCCTCTCACAGAAGGGAGCAGAAAAACCAATATTTATTAACAAAAAGTGCACATTTTATTTATTATTTTATTTATTTATTTATAATTTATAATTTATTATTTATAATTTTATTTATTATTTAAAATGATTAACAAAAACTGCACATTTAGTAAGTATTATCTATTTAGGAATGCATCCCGGCTGCTCTCGCAGGACCTAACCAGGGCATTGGCAGAGGGCCCTTAGCTCTCAAGGTAAAGGTAAAGGTAAAGGTTCCCTTGCTCGAAAGCCAGTCGAGTCCGACTCGAGGGTTGCGGTGCTCATCTCCATTTCAAAGCCAAAGAGCCAGCACTGTCCAGAGACATTTCCGTGGTCATGTGGCCGGCATGACTAAACACCAAGGCGCACGGAACGCTGTTCCCTTCTCACCGAAGTGGTACCTATTTACCTACTTGCAATTTCTTGCTTTCGAACTGCTAGGTTGTCAGGAGCTGGAACTAGGCAACTCGGGTCTCAAACTGCTGAACTACTGACCTTCCACAGCCTGCAGGTCAGCGTCTTAACCACTTGAGCTACCATATCTCAAACACTGGTGTTAAATACTTTTAGAATCCAGGTTAGCTGTCAATCAAGAAATCGGATGGTCTTGACGAACGCCAGACCCCTCCCTTCTCTGACCAGAAGACTCTGACTGGAGTTATTGTATTACTAGGTCAAAAACACCCTCCCTGACAAAGCAGGAGCTTGGAGCCACAGGTCCTCATATCTAGATGTTTTGGCTTTGAGGTTGGAACTCAGCAATGTAAGCAGTTATTTTAGAGCAGAGTGCAGGCCGCATTGTCAGGTTGAAGAGCCAGAGCAAGCTTGAGATATGTTACATTATTCCTAGAAGACAGAAATCCAGTGACCGCAGCCTCAGTTGCAAAATTCTGCGAAACAGCCTATAAAATTAGTCAGTTGCTTTCGTTATCCAGGTTTATGTAATTACCACCCATTTATATTACTGTCTATTTATATTATTGTCTATTTTAATTTGTGTTATTTTTTTTACGAATATCTATTTTAACTTTGTGTGTGTGTTTTGTAGTATTTTATCTATGCTGGTCTTTGACCATACAATAAAATGTGATTTGACTGCTGTACGGAAATGCCCCATCTCGCTTATAATTCTGCCTCAGGTCTCTCCTGTAGATACAATGTCTTCATACCCTCGCACATGTGATGCCGAGGTAGCTGGCCATTTGCGATGGGGAACGTACTCTATGGAATAGGCTTCTTTCTCTCTCCTTTTGACTGCAACCTGAATGTGACATGTATCAACTTGAATAAATGTAAGTTTTCCCTCATTGCAATATATTTTCTGCACTCAGCATCATGCTTCTATGACTGGGCAAACTCTGCTATATTAACCAAATATCACAGGACTCTTTTTGTAGCAGGAACTCCTTTGTATATTAAGTGACACATCCCTAATGTAGCCAATCCTCCAAGAGCTTACAGTAGCCCCTGTAAGAAGAGCTCTGTAAGCTCTTGGAGTATTGCCTACATTAGGGGTGTGTCGCCTAATATGCAAAGGAGTTCCTGCTACAAAAAGAGCCCCGATTTATCCCAATATCATCAGCTTGATAAAGAGCTTTTGCAGAGCTTGGAACATTCCAACAGTGGTGTAAAGAATGCTCCACCCAGTGAGCTATGGACACCTGGGCATGTATGCCGACATGAATTTGTAACCCAGATGCAGACATAATAAATGGGACAGAAACATTATGATGCTCTAAGAAGTAAAGTTTATTGGCAAAGGCAAGTGATGGAGTTTAAGTGCTGGACAGTCCAAAAAAATCCCCCCTTCAAAATACATAAATGCTTAAGTATCAACTGTGGATATTAATTGAATCAGATATTTAATATTTTCTCTGTGTGTCCAATATGCTACTGGGGAAGAGCAGAGGGCAAGTACAAGTAACCTCAGAAAGAGTGAAGCGGCTGGGCCAAAGCTGAAAGGACGCTCAGTTGTGGATGTGTCTGATGGTGAAAGGAAAGTCCAATGCTGCAAAGAACAATACTGCATAGGAACCTGGTATGTAAGATCTATGAAGCTCAAATACTTTGACCACCAAATGAGAAGGGAGCACTCACTGGAGAAGACCCTGCTGCTGGGAAAGACTGAAGGTCAAAGAAGACGGGGATGGCAAAGGATGAGAGGGTTAGACAGTGTCATAGATGCAACGAACATGGAATTGAGCAAACTTCAGAGGACGGTGGAAGACAGGAGGGCCTGGCATGATCTAGTCCATGGGGTTGCGAAGAGTCAGACTCGACTGTGCGACTGAACAACAACAGCAGCACTTATCCACATGGGGGCCATCCCTTGGCGATGGGATTTAAGGATTCAGGTTAGTTCAGAGCATTTGGAATGTTTCTGATATTCCGTAACACCTCAGCAGCTGACTCAACGGCTAGGAAGGCCCAGAATTGGGTCTACTATATCATCTATAGACATTAGAGTCAATCGGTCCTGAATTTAAAGTCCTTGCAGTTCTACACCATATGAGACAGGTTGGCCACGTGATCAGCGGATTCAAAGGGGAAAGGAGTAAAAATGAACCAGATCCTTCTCACAGTGTTCCCTCTAAGCTGAGTGAGTGCGAGCTAGCTCACAGTTTTTTAGCCTCCGGCTCACACATTTTTTGCCTTAGCTCAGGAAGGATGGCTCCAAAGCAAGCTAATTTATGCAGGAGCCAAATCACTCACTCGCAGCTTTAATGCCAGGAGCTCACAAAGTAGAATTTTTGCTCACAAGACCTCACAGCTTAGAGGGAGCATTGACCCCTCAGCCTTCTTGAAAACAGCAGAGAGGCGAAGAGACCGGGGAAGCAGGGACAAAGGAATGAAAGGAAATCAATTATCCCCAGGAAGCCAAAAGATTTAAAAAAGCAATTCAGATTAAACATTATCCCAGGCATTCCAAAGCACCAGCAGTTCTTACAGACATTAACAAGAATGGGGCTGTTCGAGTATTTCTGAAAGCTATGTCCGTGTTTGCCGCTTAGCAGCCATCTCTGTAGCCGTAACGGCCATAAGGATAGGAGCACGCAGAGTTGCAACCCCATCTTCCGGATCCATACCCATAGCCACGGCATGCACCGTAGCCATAGCCGTAACCCCAAGGCTCATACCCAGGGGTGGCACAGGGATTGTTAGCTGCTACCGCCACTGGTTCAGGGCTAGCAGTGATGACTGGTCCTGGGATGGTGATGCGGAAAGGTGGCGGCTGGACGATGACTTCTGAAGGTGGGATTTGGGAGACACAAGCTGTGTTGACGCCACATAGCGAGTTGCAGCTGTAGTCACAGAGGGCCATCTCTGAGCACTGGAGAGAGAGCTGCAAGAGAGAAAAAATATCAGGGAAACCTGGATTCCTTAAAGCAGAACCCGGGCCCTATTCCTGCCACAGCTCTAGACAGGGATTCTCCCTTACTCTCTGACTTAGCCCCTCAAAAAAAGGCTAATATCTTGGGGTGCATCGACAGAGGCACAATGTCCAAATCACGAGATGTCATAGCCTCACTGTGCACCACAATGGTAAGGTCATATCTGGAGTACTGTGTGCTACTCTGGAGGCCTCACTCCCAAAAGAAGAGAAGAAGAAGAAGAGATTGGATTTATACCCCACCCTTCACTACCCAAAGGAGTCTCAGAGCGGCTTACAAACTCCTTTCCCTTCCCCTCCCCAACACAGACACCCTGTGAGGAGACAGACAGACAGATAGACAGACAGAGAAGAAGAAGAAGAAGAAGAAGAAGAAGAAGAAGAAGAAGAAGAAGAAGAAGAAGAAGAAGAAGAAGAAGAAAAGGAGGAGGAGGAGGAGGAGGAGGAGGTGATTGGATTTATACCCCGCCCTTCACTACCCAAAGGTGTCTCAGAGCAGCTTACAAACTCCTTTCCCTCCCCCTCCCCACAACAGACACCCAGTGAGGTAGGCGGGGCTGAGAGAGCTCTCTCGAGGACGCTCCTTGAGAGAACAGCTCTGAGAGGATTTGTGACTGACCCAAGAAGAAAAGAAGAGATTGGATTTATACCCCACCCTTCACTACCCGAAGGTGTCTCAGAGTGACTTTCACAATACAAGAACTCGTGGGCACTCCATGAAATTGCTGAGTGGTCGGGTTAGAACGGATAAAAGGAAGCACTTCTTCACCCAAAGAGTGACTAACACTTGGAATTCACTGCCACAGGAAGTGGTGGCGGCTACAAGCATGGACGGCTTCAAAAGGGAATTAGATAAGCATATGGAGTAGAGGTCCATCAATAGCTTTTAGCCACAAGGTATAGATAGGGACTCTGGGGCAAGTGATGCTCCGTCATCTTGGTGCTTGGGGGGGGGGGGTCAACAGTGGGAGGGCTTCTAATGTCCTGGCCCCACTGGTGGACCTCCTGATGGCACCTGGTATTTCTGGCCACTGTGTGATACAGAGTGTTGGACTGGATGGGCCTTTGGCCTTATCCAACATTGACATCTCTTATGTTCTTATGTTCTTAAACTCCTTTCCCTCCCCCTCCCCACAACAGACACCCTGTGAGGCAGGTGGGGCGGAGAGAACTCTGACAGAAACTGTTCTTTTTCAAGTATAGCTGTGCCAGAACTATGGCTTGCCCAAGGTCATCCAGCAGCTGCAAGTGGAGGAGCGGGGAATCAGACCCGGTTCTCCCAGATTAGTGTCCGCGCAATTAACCACTACACCAAACTGGCTTTGTGGATGTGGACAGAATGGAGCTGGTGCAGGAGAGAGAGATGAGGATGATCGGGGGCCTGGAGACAAAGAAGCCCTATGAGGAATGGCTGAGGGACTTGGGAGTGTTCAGTCCGGAGAAGAGGAGGTTGAGAAGGTATGGGATTGCTCTCAGGCCCGTAGCCAGGATTTTGTGGCTGGTAGGTCAAAAATGTTTCTGGTGGGGCCGGTGGGGCTGCACTTATTTGCCATAATGAAGGGGTTGGGACATGCCTCTCTCCCTCCCATCATGCAAGATTTAAAGGGCCCTTCAGCTGATCAGCAGGGAGCACATGGCCTGCCAATCAGCGAGAAGGCTCTTTAAATCTTGCAGGAGGAAGGGAGAGGGGCACGTGCCATCACCTGCTTCTTCTCTTCTTTTGGGAAGAAGCGGGGGGCTGTTCAGGAAGGGGGATGGCCCTTTAAGGAAGGGAGCATAGCCCCCAATAGCCCCACCATAGCTATGAGCAGCACTGCTCTCTTGAAGTATTTAAAACATAAGACGATAAGAAGAGCCCTGCTGGATCAGACCAGTGGTCCCTCTAGTCCGGCACCCTGTCTCACATAGGGGCCAACCAGTTCCTCTGGAGGGCCAACAACAGGGCAGAGAGGCTGAGGCCTTCCCATGAGAAGAACACCAGAAGAGCCTTGCTGGATCAGACCAGTGAGGGTCCATCCAGTCCAGCCTCCTGTCTCACGCAGGGGCCAACCAGTTCCTCTGGAGGGCCAACAACAGGGCAGAGAGGCCGAGGCCTTCCCCTGAGAAGAACACCAGAAGAGCCCTGCTGGATCAGATCAGTGGTCCATCTAGTCCGGCATCCTGTCTCACACAGTGGCCAACCAGTTCCTCTGGAGGGCCAACAACAGGGCAGAGAGGCCGAGGCCTTCCCCTGAGAAGAACACCAGAAGAGCCCTGCTGGATCAGACCAGTGAGGGTCCATCTAGTCCGGCATCCTGTCTCACACAGTGGCCAACCGGTTCCTCTGGAGGACCAACAACAGGGCAGAGAGGCCGAGGCCTTCCCCTGAGAAGAACACCAGAAGAGCCCTGCTGGATCAGACCAGTGGTCCATCTAGTCCGGCATTCTGTCTCACAGTAGTATCCAACCAGTTCCTCTGGGCAGCCAACAACAGGGCAGAGAGGCCGAGGCCTTCCCCTGAGAAGAATATCAGAAGAGCCCTGAAGGATGAGACCAACAGGCCATCTAGTCCAGCCTCCTGTCTCACACAGTGGCCAACCAGTTCCTCTGGACAGCCAACAACAGAGCATAGAGGTCGAGGCCTTCCCCTGATGTTGCTCTGGGCTCTAGGATTGAGAGGATTAATGCCTCTGAATGTGGAGATTCCCATCAGCCACCACGGCTAGTAGCCACTGATAGACTCATCCTCCATGAATCTCTCTAATCCCCTTTGAAAGCTATGCCAGTAGCCATCACTACATCCTCTCCCAGCAAATTCCACATTTTAATCACTTTCTGTGTATTTTAAATGCTATCACTTAGAGGAGGGCAGGGAGCTGCTCCTGTTAACAGCAGATGACTCACAATAATGTGTTTAGATTATGGGTGGAAAGATACTGGATGGATATTAGGAAACAATTTTTTTTACAGTAAGAATAGAGGAGCAGTGGAATTAGTTTCCTATGGACGTGGTGAGCTCCCCTCACTGGCAATCGTCAAGCAGTGGCTGGACAAACACTTTTCAAGGATGCTTTAGGTTGATTTTGCATTGGGCAGGGGGTTCAACTAGTTAGCCTGTATGGCTCCTTCCAACTCTATGATTCTATAACTACCATCACCTATGACACTGTCTCCTAGTTTTGGAGGACTACTGTTGAATGATCCTTCAGTGCACATTTTACAACCCCAAAGCATTCCCTTGCTGGCAGAATCCAAAAGTGGATCTGCATTCACAATGTTGTATCTAAGACTGACCAGCTAGATACTACTGGACAGTTGTGTGTGAAGGATGGAAGAGATGATCATAAGAACATAAGAGAAGCCAATGTTGGACCAGACCAATGACCCATCTAGTCCAACATTGGCTTTTCTTATGTTCTTACGTGAATTTCATCATCCCATGGATTCTTCTCACACCGTATGTCATCAAATATTTGACTGCTTTCATTGTTTTCCCTGCTCTCTACCTCTCCATCGATTTGTCCATGAATACTTCATCTTCATAAATGCAGATAAATCCTGACAACTTAGAGAGAGGGACTTCTAATTCCCCTCCAACCAAATCAACAAAATCTGGGAAGTGTCCACACCAATGTTTTGAAAGGAAACCCCTCCCCCTCATCTAATCTGTATGTTCAAAAATATACCTATAATCATAACTCGAGCACAAGAGATGGTGAATCAAGAATGGCATACCTGATCCTCACAGATGTAAGACAGCAACGGTCAGACTCAGGAAATGCAGGTGGAAGAAGCTCGGGTTCACTTACCCTTTTATACCAATCAGAAAGTCAAGCTCGAGAGTACCAGAGGTTTTTCCTTCACAATATTTACCAAAGGAAAATGCAGCATCTGGAGAAAGAACCAGCTTTACTGACATTGTTGTAACATGGGGCCTTGCCTCATTCATTCCATTACGGTCCTCATCAAAGTCAGTGTTATATGCCGCACCCCGTCCGTTCCTGTGATTTTGGTGCTTTATAGTGCACAATTATGTCTCCACCATTCTCTTTACCACTTTGCAGTTATATACTAATATACTCTGAAAGCCAGCACACCCTAAATTTCCTCCCAGTTGGAGAGATGTACTAAATACAGAAATGTATCAAGATAATTGGTTGGCCTTGTGGACTATCATTTGGCTTCTTTTTGGAATTGTATCGGCACTACACAATACCCAGTTAGCTGTGTCACTGCACTGTAGGCAAAACAGAGTGGTGATCCAAGAAGAGGAAGAACAAAGGTCCCCTGGTTAACTTGTATAGTCTTACAAAATCTTTCTTCATTTGGGATCTCATCTTTTGCCCAAGCAGGAATGTTCAATATTTGCTCCAGGGTTTAGTTTTGTGAAGAGAAATCCCTTTCATTCGAGAACACCTTGTTTCCTTAATAGGGGTTTGCAAAAAAAATAATAATTTGGCCCATTCGGAAAGAATCAATTTCGGCTGGCAGTAAGACTCCCGCATGTCAGTTTCGTCAGTACTAGCAGATTCTTTCCACCAGCCGAATGTCAATTTCAGCCCCATTAAATCCTATGGGCCATTGAAGTCAATGGCAAAAACATAGGGTATATTCTTGGGGCTGGAGGGGAGGGGGCTTGAGGGAGAGGCTCTAAATTCACAGGGTAGCTGCTGGAGCCTCTCCCCAAGATACCAACCAAGTTTCAAGAGCATTGGACCAGGAGGTTTAATTCTACGGGCCCTCAGGTTGCCCCTATCCCCTCCATTGTTCTCTATGGTGAGAAAAAAAAGTTACTTTTTCCCCACCATAGAGAACAATGGAGGGGTTAGGGGCAACCTGTAGGAGAAGCCATGTTGGATCAGGCCAATGGGCCATCCAGTCCAACACTCTGTGTCACACAGTGGCCAAACCCCAGGTGCCATTAGGAGGCACACCAGGGGGGCAGAACACCAGAAGCCCTTCCACTCTTGCCCCTCCAAGTACCAAGAATACAGAGCAGCACTGCCCCAGACAGAGTGTTCCTATCTGTACCTTGCAACTAATAACCACTGATGTACCTCTTCTCCATTTGTTTATCCAGTCCCCTCTTGAAGCTGTCCATGCTTGTAGCCGCCACCACTTCCTGCAGCAGTGAATTCCATGTGTTAATAACTCTTTGGGTGAAGAGGTAATTCCTTTTATCTGCTCTAAGCCTACTGTGTCTTAATTTCATTGAGTGCTCATGAGTTCTTGTGTTTTGAGAAAGGGAAAAAGTGCTTCTTTTTCTGCCATCTCTATCATTAAAATATCAGCATCTCTGCCAGCCTCATGACAGTGTCACTTGATAGCCGTGGCCAAATCCAGATTAGTTAAGGCATAAATATCACATAAAGGTTACACGGAGACACACATGAAGTTGCCTTGGTCCATCAACATCAGTATTGTCTACACATAGACTAAAGGCAGCTCTCCAAGTTCTCAAGCTGAGGTCTTTCACATCACCTACTGCCAGATTTTTTAATGGGACATGCCAGGAATTGAACCTGAGGCCTTCTGGATGCCAAGCAGATGTTCTGGTGCTGAGCCACATCCCCTCTCCAATATCCATCTGTCAAGGAGGGGGGAGGAGGAGGAGGAGGATATTGTATTTATACCCCACCCTTCACTACCCGAAGGAGTCTCAGAGGAGCTTGCAAAATGTGAGGCTGAGAGAGCTCTTTCGAGAACTGCTCATGAGAGGACAGCTATAAAAAAACCCTTGTAATTGACCCAAGGTCACACCAGCAGCTGCATGTGGAGGAGGAGTGGGGAATCAAACCTGGTTCTCCCATGTTAGAGTCTGCGCACTTAACCACTATGCCAAACTGGTGCTCTGTGCTCGAGGTGTGGGTCATTTTAATTACATGACCATGAACCTGGGGACTAGGCAGCTGCAGTTCTGGTTCTCAGCAAGACGATTCAGTTTGCCAACAAAGTGGGTGCAAAAAAAAAAAAAAGCTGTGGCCAGTTTCAAGACTGAAGTCACAGGTTTGCTTTACTAACCAGAGTCCAGACAGAAGTTGCACAAGCAATTGTGCAGGAGCAAAGAAGCTCAGTGCAGCCTTGAAAGCAAACTTCAAACAACAGCCAGGGGATCAGGAAAATGAGCTCTGTTCCCAGGTAAATGAAGAGTTCAATCTAGGTCAATTTGGCTGGCGACCACATTTGCACTGAGGTTGCTGGCATCACTATTCAAGAGGGTCTCCAAATCTAGGTTCAAAACATTTTGGGGAGTTTTTGGGAGGTAGACCCTGAGGAGGGCAGGATTTGGGGAGGGGAAGGACCTAACTGGGATATAACATCATAGAATTCATCCTCCAAAGGAGGCAATTTTCTCCAGAAGAAGTAATCTCTGTAGTCTGGAAATCAGTCTTAGTTCCTGAAGATTTCCAGAACCCACCTGGAAATTGGCAATCCTTTCCATCCCTCTTCTGTTTACACCAGTCAAGCACATTTCAAAGAGTAACTCTTCCTGTGCCTGATTTAATGGTTTCTAGCCCAGAAGATTTTCTGCCACAAATATCTACCTACCTGCATAGCCCAGGCAAGCCCAGTCTCATCCAGATCTCAGAAACTAAGCAGGGCTGACTCTCGCAAGTACGTGGATGGGAAACCTACAAGGAATACCAGGGCTGGGACACCAGGGCAGGCAATAACAAGCCACCTCTCTGAAATGACCAAGTCCCATTGGGGGTCACCAGAAGTCAGTTATGACTTATAGAATCATAGAGTTGGAAGGGGCCATACAGAACATCTAGCCCAACTCCCTGCCCAATGCAGGACCAGCCTAAAGTATCTCTGACAAATATTCATCCAGCCTCTTCTTGAAAGCTGTCACTGAAGGGGAGCTCACCACCTCTTCCAGGCATGCCTTCACACACAGACACAAATACATACACACACAAAATACATTTTTTAAAAAATTCAATTTATAAGAACATAAGAGATGCCAATGTTGGATCAGGCCAAAGGCCCATCCAGTCCAACACTCTGTATCACACAGTGGCCAGAAATACCAGGTGCCATCAGGAGGTCCACCAGTGGGGCCAGGACATTAGAAGCCCTCCCACTGTTGCCCCCCCCAAGCACCAAGAAGACAGAGCATCACTTGCCCCAGAGCCCCTATCTATACCTTGTGGCTAATAGCCACTGATGGACCTCTGCTCCATATGCTTATCTAATTCCATTTTGAAGCCGTCCATGCTTGTAGCCGCCACCACTTCCTGTGGCAGTAAATTCCATGTGTTAATCACTCTTTGGGTGAAGAAGTACTTCCTTTTATCTGTTCTAACCCGACCGCTCTATCTATCATCTATCTATCATCTATCATCTATCTATCTATCTATCTATCTTCTATCTATCTATCTATCTATCATCTATCTATCTATCTATCTATCATCTATCTATCTATCTATCTATCTATCATCTATCATCTATCTATCTATCATCTATCATCTATCTATCTATCTATCTATCATCTGTTTATCTAATCTATCATCTATCATCTATCTATCTATCTATCTAATCTATCATCTATGTATCTATGTATCTATGTATCTATCTATCTATCTATCTATCTATCATCTATCTATCTATCTATCTATCTATCATCTATCTATCTAATCTATCAATCAATCTATCTATCTATCATCTATCTATCATCTATCTATCATCTATCTATCTATCTATCTATCTATCTATCTATCTATCTATCTATCTATCTATCTTCATTTTTAGGTTGTATGTGCTGAACCACACTGAATTTATGGAGTGTCTGAAATGTAAGGACTTAACTGCGGGACAATATTGAATTGTTTGCGTTTTATATCTCAGCTGTTTTCTCCATCAGGGAATGTAGGGTGAGTTACATTGGAGGCTCTCCACACCTGGGCCAAACCCAGATCTGTTATTGAATTTTGTGAGAAATCCATTTCAACTCAAAATTTGACATTCTTTTCTGATTTCCTCACACTTGGGACAAAATTACAGTCATCCTTTTCCCCAGCCATATTCAGTAGACATATTACAAGTAAAATTGTTGTAGTTGTTACTAGCAGGGGTCATTTTGTAGAAAAAGAGGGGCAGGAGTTCATTAGCATAACTCATTAGCATAACTAATTTGCATACACCACGCCCCCTGACACACCAGAAGTGTGTCAGAAGCCAACACCCACCGCTCAGGCTCCACTGGACTGTTTTGGATTGCTAGCTATTGGGGGGGCATGCAGATCTGTCCCTCACAGAGGAGGGAGAGCACCAAGAATACAGAGCATCCCTTGCCCCAGACCCAGAGTCCCTATTATAAGAACATAAGAGAAGCCAATGTTGGATCAGGCCAATGGTCCATCCAGTCCAAAACTCTATCAAATAGCCTCGCTTCCCCCTCACGTGATCTTGCGCGTGTGACCGCAACCATACGTAAACTCTCCGTTTTTCTAATACTGCCAGCCATTTATGGGATTAAATAAAGCACCTTCTATCAAATACATTGCCAGATGTTTAGAAACCAGAAGGAAGTGAGTTTCAGTGCTTCTGCAGGTTTTCAGTTTAGTCATTTGCTATGCTGGCAACGAGATACCATTTTACTCCTTCCATAAAACACACATAATAAGCACCTTCCCTCCCAGGAGAGTTTGCCGAGAGCATAATTAGCTTGTGCTTATGCAGCGTTACAACCTCATTAAAATGTCACAAATATCTGCATTTCCTAGAATTGCATGATGATGAACAACGCGAGACTATGCGCTGTGATTTTACGAGCAAATAATTTGGAGCAACCAAAGGCGTCTCTTCGGCCTTGAACCTCTCGGGGGCAGCTGGGGAGACCGGGTGTGAATGAGGGAGCGGAGATGCTAGCATGCTGTACATTGCTAAGAATATGGAGCTTACTACTCGCTCTGTTGAGCTTACCACATCCCCACCTGGGGTGGGCGATCCCCTGCCCCCAGTGGGCCCTTTCTGCTGCCACCACTCAGCCGGCTGTTGGGAGAAAAGTGGCAGCAAACGGGGAGGAACGTCAGCAGCATCCCTGTACTGACTTGCAGACTCCAAGTATCAGGTGCCAGAAGTCAGGCCATGTAGGGTCATTTAGTCCAGGGTTAAGGGTCCAGAAGTCAAGCAAGGAAGAGTCATTCAGCCCAGCACCAGGGATCAAGAAGTCAGGCAAGGCAGAGTCGTTCAGCCCAAGGTAAAAGTTCTAGAAGCCAGGCATGGCAGTAGCTTAGCATCTACCATACGTGCTGGGTCCATGCCTAACAGTGTTTCTTGGCTGGTTTTTATAGCTCCATGCCTAAGGATCATGCTTGCAGCCAACTGCTCAGAAGCAATCTTGCAACTACACATCTTTGTTATCAGCAAGCAGCTGGCATCGGGCCAGGAGACATGCACTTTGCCGTCTTGCCTGTACCTCTGTTCTCAGTCTGTGTCTGCGGTGCTCTAAGGGTGTAGGTGATAATGGTAGTCTGGGAATGGCCATCTGAGGTACACCTGCTGAATCAGGGCTGGAGGGTGTCAGTGGCTCTGCACCAGCTGCTGGCTGTGAATCTTGACAAGCCTGCGGCTCATTCTCCTGCCGGTCAGCATCTGTTAACTCAAGGCTGAGTACATGGAGCTCCTCTCCTCTTCACTATCACTGAGCCCTGGCTGACCCACGACAATCCTGAAGTGCTCAAATAACTCCCTTTGAGCCTGGAAATAATATTGGTTAAACCATAGAATTTTGCCCAAATGGCAGAACGTCCCGGATGTCCCCCAGTGACATACTGAAATCACTTCTGGGAACAAGGGGAGCGACGACTCATTGCCAGTGAATCCCCCACCCTCCATGACATGGAAGTCCCCCTAGCTCACTTAGCCCCTGACCCCCACCTTCTGATCCTGGGGGGATTAAGGACCCCCAGGAGAAGTGTGGGGAACAAAGTAGGAGTCTGCGGTAGGAAATAGGAGCAAAAAAAGGACACTTTATTTATTTATTTATTTTAATTTAACAATGATACATCTAGAACCTCTGCCACAAATTCGCAAGCGTCAATCTGATGTTTGTAAGACTTTTTTTTTTACTATCTTCCCATAACTCTGAGATGACTGATTTGGTGTCTAAATTTTTATGTTGTGCCACTAAGAGGAGAGGAATGCTTCAACTCCAGCAATGAAAGTTGTACCCTTTATCCCTTGATGATCTATGTTTTGTTGTGATACCAATAAAGATAGCTGCTGCTGATGATACAGGCTGAACAGACAGAAAAAATCTCTTAAAGGAGACCAGTTTCTTGACTTAGAAGGGGTCCTAGAGGTCACCCACTCCAACCCCCTTGCTCAGTGTGGGAATTAGTCAACTACAGCACCCCACTCTGCTTAAAGAAGCACACACCTTAAAAATGTTTTAAAATGTTTGAAAAATGCATTTACAAGTGAAATTCTTGTGGGGCTGAGCCTTTAAGAAAGGAGGAGGAGCCCCTAAACGCCCCACCATAGGTATGGGTCTGAAAGAGACCTCTGTGGGGTACAATGCCATAGAGTCCACCCTCCAAAGCAGGCAATTTTTCCCCAGGGGAACTGATCTTTGTAGACTGGAGATAACTTGTAATTGCAGGGGATCCCCAGCGTCCATCTGATGGCTAGCATGCCCACATGGGGAAGTCCTCCTTGCCATCCGTGTTATGTATAAAGCTGGCCCACACGGCACCAGCTGCTAATTACATTTAATATGCCAGAAGCACACACACGTACACACAGATGAGACCGTTTTGCAGATCACTGTGGTTACTTCTAACGAAAGATAATTATTTCCTTAGGGGACTAATAAATTCCCCAGTTTTTGTACTGGGCATTGCTTAATAATTAAGGTCGTTTACAATACAGGATGGCCAGACACTTCTCATTATCCTCAGATGCACTGTATTGTATTACATTTTTCACACACACACACCCCCCAAAATTGTTATGTACTTAGAGAAATTATTAGGGACCGTGATATGTACTACTGTGTGTAGCTTGCTGAGACTATGTTCCTACTATGGAATTTGCAACATTGATTGTGTCATGTTAATACTTACGCTTTGCTTCAGATCTGGTTTTAGAAGAGAGAGCTCTTTCCAGAACTGTTCTTTCCAGAACAACTCCGAGAGAACTGCAACTGGTCCGAGGTCATGCCAGCAGCTGCATGTGGAGGAGTGGGGAATCAAACCCATTGACAGCAGCACATGTGAAAGGGATCTAGGTGTTCTGGTTGATCACAAGCTAAACATGAGCCTGCAGTGCGATGTGGCTGTGAAGAAAGCTAAGGCAATCTTAGGATGCATTAACAGAGGCATTGTGTCCAGATCACAAGAAGTAGTTGTTCTGCTCTCTTCTGCTATGGTCAAGCCTCACCTAGAGTACTGAGTCCAGTTTTGGGCACCACATTTTAGGAAGGGTGTTGTCAAGCTCGAGCATGTCCAGAAGAGGGCAGCCAGGACGGTGAGAGGGTTGGAATCCAAGTCTTATGAGGAAAGGCTGAAAGAATTGGGTATGTTTAGCCTGGGAAAGAGGAGGCTTAGAGGGGACATGATTGCAGTCTTCAAGAAGAAGAAGAGAAGAGATGGGATTTATACCCCACCCTTCACTACCCAAAGGAGTCTCAGAGCGGCTTACAAACTCCTATCCCTTCCCCTCCCCACAACAGGCATCCTGTGAGGTAGGCGGGGCTGAGAGAGCTCTCGACAGAAATGGCTCTTTTTCAAGGACAGCGGTGCCAGAGCTTGTGAGGGACCCAAGGTCACATCAGCAGGTGCAAGTGGAGGAGTGGGGAATCAAACCCGGTTCTCCCAGATTTGAGTCCGCGCACTTAACCACTGCACTTCTGATGGGCTCCACAGCCCTAATCCTATTACATTATTTATTGAATGTGCCAACCATCGATTCTATTGACTCGCTCTGTGTAACCCACCTTGAATCAAATCTCAATAATGTAACTCAAAATATATAAAATAAACTCTTCCCACAGCTTAAAAAATACTGTCAGTCATTGATGCTTCAAAATTCCCCTTGCTCAAGGGCTGGATAAATGTGACCCATTCTGTTCCAGAATTGCTCCACGATTTCGCTGCACTGACTGTCCTATATCCTTCTGATGAAGCCACCACAATTTTTTGGGTAACTTGTGTGTTTGTGTGTAAACGTTCTAACGTACTTTTTATTATCCTCAGGCATGCCCCCTTCCAGAAAAAACCAATCAGATCCTCAAGATTTTGAATTCCGCTCCCATTTCTTGTTTTTAAGTCCAAGGAAGTTGCAAACATGGTGGTTGAAAGTGCTGTCAAGTCACATCCAACTTATGGTGACCCCTCGTGGGGTCTTCGAGGCAAGAAACAGAGATAGTTTGCCATTGCCTGCCTCTGCATAGAGACCTTGGACTTCCTTGGTGGTCTCCCATCCAAATAATAACCAGGACTGACCCTGCTCAACTTCTGAAATCTGACATCCATGGCTGCATCTGCATCTGTTGTGTAAAGCAGTCTTGGTCTGCTGTGGCACAGTTTGGTGTAGTGGTTAAGTGCGTGGACTCTAAACTGGGAGAACCGGGTTTGATTCCCCCACTCCTCCACTTGCATCTGGCTGGATGACCTTGGGCAAGGCATAACTCTGGCACAGCTGTTCTTGAAAAAGAGCAGTTTCTGCCAGAGCTCTGTGAGCCCTGCCCACCTCACAGGGTGTCTGTGGTGGGGAGGGGAAGGGAAAAGAGTTTGTAAGCCACTCTGAGACTCCCTTGGGTAGTAAAGGGTGAGGTATAAATCCAATCTCTTCTTCTTCTTCTTCATTGTATATTGTTCCCCTTTCCCTCCCATTCTGGCTTGGGATAAAAGCTTGCTGTCTGCATCAGACCTCACCATGGCGACTGTGGGGGCACGTGGGAGGGAAAGCATGATAAGGGGGGAGTGACCTCTCAGGGCGCCAGCAGGGTACTGTGCTGTGGGGAGGAAATGGAACCCATGCCCCCCATAGAAAATAAATGGGGGGTGACCTGGTGGAGAGGAAGGCGGAGTGGGGCTGGAAAGGGAACAAGTTGGGTAAAAAACACAAAACATCATCTCAGAAGTTGTCAGGCAGGGTGTTCTGGGGACTGCCCCAGGAAATAACATGGTTCAGGGGTGGGCATGCTTCTAACCCCCAGCAAAGAAACATCATCAGAGAAAAACTGGGGGGAAGGATTTGGCTCCAGTTGTCTGTTTATTGCTTACAGCAGCTCAGGGATGGGAAGGAGCAATTGCTCCAGCTGAAATCCAGATCCACATAACCTGGTGAGATGCCGTAGTGACCTCGGAGTTGCCACTACAAGGCAATAAAATGATGCAGACAGCCAATGCTGAGACAATACAATACAGGAATCGCTGCGGCAAGCAATGCAGACAGAGATCTGTGAGACGATTTGGGACCACCGGCAGACTGGACCCACGTCAGGGCATGCGGACCATACACACTACCAATTTTACTACACCCCAGCATTCAGTTGAACAGGAGGGGTGCAGTAAAGTTTAGCGCAGGGGTGGCCAAACATGCGGTTTTTTCACAGTCTAATTTAATGTTAATAAAAAGCAAATTTGCATATATATTTTTCAATTAAACCGTGTGTGTAATATTTGTTCATGTCTTTACGGCTCTCAGACATCTGATGTTTATTCTGTGTGGCTGTTAACGTTAAGCATGTTTGGCCACCCCTGGTTTAGCATAACAATGAATGCTGCCACATTCACAGAACAGAACAATGAGCCCCTTTTAGGTTCGATTTCAGTAGCACCTCAGTAACCAACAAGATTTTCAAGTCATAAGCTGTGGGGGAATACCACAAACCCTGTGGGGTTCTTTTCAATGGCTGGATGGAGACAGGCTAGGGAACTCAGGACTCCGGAGGAAAAGGTCCAGAGAGAACAATAGCTTCAGTTCAGTTCAGTTCGATTTATTGCAAATGGCTAATGGCCATTACAAATACAATGCAATATGATACAATACAATACAAGTTATAAAATACAGAACAGGATCTGCATTAAAACACAGGAAATAAAAATATGTGTATGTCTAGCATGACACAGATTACAAGCTTAAAATAATACAAGATAAAATAATATAAGATAAAAAGGCAGTGAAACATACAAAATAAATATAAGGCTTGGGATAAAATTACTAAAAAGGACCTTATATACCTCAACATAGCCCAGGCTATTTAGCAAGAGAATTAGTCAACTTAATTCAGATTTTCTTTGCTGCCAGGTCAAAGAGTGCAACCTTGTACGAATACTCTGGCTCCACTTCTGCAAGTAAAGGAACAATAGCTTAAGCCTCAAATGGGTTTTTTAACTCTTTAAAACCATACACAAGTAATAAAAAGGTAAAGGTTCCCTTGCTCGAAAGCTAGTCGAATCCGACTCTAGGGTTGCGGTGCTCATCTCCGTTTCAAAGCCGAAGAGCCAGCGCTGTCCGAAGACGTTTCCGTGGTCATGTGGCCGGCATGACTAAACACCAAGGCACACGGAACGCTGTTACCTTCCCACTGAAGTGGTACCTATTTATCTACTTGCAATTTCGTGCTTTCGAACTGCTAGGTTGGTAGGAGCTGGAACTAGAGACGGGCGCTCACTCCGTTGTGCAGCACACTCAGGTCTCGAACTGCTGAACTACCGACCTTCCACAGCCTGCAGTTCAGCGTCTTAACCACTCTGGCCACCACAGCTCCTTCACAAGTAATACTCAATAGCATATAAAAGTCTCAGTACCTGATACAGTGTCCACTTTTAGAAAGCACAAGAGATGTTCCTGGACTACAGGACCAAGACTCTCACACACACTGGTGGGTGTTGGCCGAACAGCCCAGAACAAAGCCCAAAGCCGCATTTTTATACTATTTCCAGTCTATAGGAACCAATGGAGGCATCAATCCAGAATGTACCAGGTCAGCCTTTTGTATGGTGATAACATAAACATTTGCTAGGGTGAACTTTTGCCTAGATATATTTTATTAACTACAATGTCAGCAAGACCCAGACAGCTACGACATCTCCACAGTGGTATATGTTTAGGCGTTGAAGCCTCGCACTTGGAGAACGAGGAATGTCAGATACAAATTCAGGCAAGAGTGCATTTACAGGGTAAAACCTTAGGTTTTACACCTAGGCTGCCAGCAAAAAAAAGCAAAGGATTATGGGACTTTAGAACCAAGAAACCAAAGTTAGTTATAGCAAAACCTACATAGCATAGAAGAACTGAAAGGCCCGAACTCACATAACCCCAAATTCTGCAACATAAGCTTTTGAGACTCACGCGGGAGAGCTTGTTAGGAGATTTAAGCTGCAATATCACCAGCATGCGGTTAATAAACAACTCTACTTTTGTTTTTGACCTAATTCCAAGGATGCTGTTGATGTTCTGAACTGGTGCTTGGAATCAGGAATGGGCTGAATGAGAGTGAACAAGCTGAAATTAAATCCTGAAAAGATAGCCCTTCTCTTCATTCATACCAGGGATTTCAGATCTCTCCTTTCTTGGATAGGGTTATGCTCCCCTTGAAAATCCAGGTTTGCACCTTGGGAGTAGGGGTGAGCAAAAAAAAAAAAAAAAAAAAGGCCCAATTCGGATTTGGCCGAATCAGGCAGAATCAATTTCGGTGGGCAGAAAGACTCCCCCATGTCAATTTCGGCAGTACCAGGGGATTCGGAAATCTTTTCGCCAGCCGAATGTCAATTTCGGCCCAATTATATCCTATGGACCATTGAAGTCAATGTCAAAAACATAGGGTGTATTGTGGGGGCTGGAGGGAAACGGGGTTTGAGGAAGAGGCTCCGAACTCATATGGTAGCTGCTGGGGCCTCTCCCCAAGATACCCACCAAGTTTCAAGAACATTGAGCCAAGGGGTCCAATTCTATGTGCCCCCAAACAGGTTGCCCCCATCCCCTCCATTGTTCTCTATGGTGGGAAAAAAGTTACTTTTGTCTCAGTAGAGGCACATACAAAAGCCGGTATATTCAATCAGAAAGGATCATACCCAGCTATTTTTCTTCCTTTCTTTCCAGATCTCTATTGTAGGGCATTCTTCTGTCTTCCATTTCATTGCAAATATTAAACTTGCAGCTGTCAACATATATGACTAGATGACCCTGGAGGACCTTTCCAACTCTATGATTCCATATCTACGTAGGTCTTGTGAAGTTCTATTTATATTGTCTGGTAGGATTCCCAGTGACATAGACTCTGGTTTCATTGGGAATTTGTTTTTTAAAAAAAGTTGTTGGTTTTGACCCGTAAAGCTCTACATAGCTTGGAACTAGGTTGTCTGAAGGACTGACTTTTCCCATATATTTCTGCCTGGGATTTTCAGTCACCCAGGGAAGCCCTCTTGACTGTCTCATCAGTCAAAGAAGCTTGTTTGGTGGGCCTTCTCACTGGTAGCACCACAATTATGGAAACACCTCCCCAGGGAGATGCTCTGTCCCCCTTATTTTCACTCTTTAGTAGGCAGATGGAGATGGTTTTTATTCGGGTCTGCATTTGATTTAAGTTTAAGCCCCAAGTACAGCACTTTTCAATAGTCCAGTCTAGATGT
Source organism: Gekko japonicus (assembly GCF_001447785.1). Taxonomy (NCBI): domain Eukaryota; kingdom Metazoa; phylum Chordata; class Lepidosauria; order Squamata; family Gekkonidae; genus Gekko; species Gekko japonicus. Next base: position 192,359 of record NW_015169269.1, read on the forward strand.
AACTTAGGCATGGATCACTGTGGCGAGATCCAACTGACCCAGAAAAGGCTGCAGTTGTTGCACAAACCATGTACCTTCATTTATTTTGAAATGCTATAAAAGGAGTTCACTAAATGGATCAAGAATTATTAGAAACACACAACCTCAGCAGAAAGCTAGCAAGGAATTCAACAGCTCTCGTATAACCTTGGTGTTGAAAGGGATCTTCCAATTATCAGCAATCATACTGTGTTAATACTGGGCGTTCCTTAAACTAATCGGGACAAACACATGTCGATTAGGAATAAATGGAAAGATCTCACATGCAACACAAAGCACTAATTAGCCATCTACAAATGAGTGTGGTAAATTCCGAGGGTTCTCTTCATCCACAAGGGTGCCATTAACAACAATATAAAAACACTCGCAACACAACTGTCTTTCAATGACTTCTCCTGACTTCTCCTTCTTCATCCTCCTAGAAGCAGGTACGTTGAAATCCACTAGAAAGAAAGAAAAGAGTGAGCCTAGGTAATCAGGATCTAGGGGTAAGAAGAAGCAGAAGATAAAGGGAAGTGGGGCTGGAACTCAGGAGATGAGGATTGATCCTCCTTTGAGCGCAATTCAAGGTGTTGGTTTTGGCCTGTAAAGTCCTACATGGCTTGGGACAGGGGTATCCGAAAGACTGTCTTTTCCTGTATGGCTTAAGAACTGAGGCAGAGGTCTAAGGCAAGCAGTGAAGTGATGCTCTGTCTTCTTGGTGCTTGGGGTGGGGCAACAGTGGGAGGGCTTCTAGTGTCCTGGTCCCACTGGTGGACCTCCTAATGGCACCGTTAATTTTTGGCCACTGTGTGACACAGAGTGTTGGACTGGATGGGCCATTGGTCTGATCCTACATTGGCTTCCCTTATGTTCTTAACAGTGGGAGGGCTTCTAGTGTCCTGGTCCCACTGGTGGACCTCCTGATGGCACCTGGAATTTTTGGCCACTGTGTGACACAGAGTGTTGGACTGGATGGGCCATTGGTCTGATCCTACATTGGATTCTCTTATGTTCATAACAGTGGGAGGGCTTCTAGTGTCCTGGTCCCACTGGTGGACCTCCTGATGGCACCTGGAATTTTTGGCCACTGTGTGACAGAGTGTTGGACTGGATGGCCCATTGGCCTGATACTACATTGGCTTCTCTTATGTTCTTATGTGAGAAGGCCAAATGAAGAGATGTGAAAATGAAGGGGTGACAGAATGGCCAAAGAGAAAAACGGAGGGGTTACGTCTAGACTTGAAATGATCAGCTAATTTTTTAAAAAAATGCTTTAGGATTACCTCGAAATATCTAGTATCTCCTTTTAATATTTCTTAATTTATCTGAAAAGAAAATAATCCTGATATTACTGCACAGACACTGTATGGGGGGGGGGAACTCACCAACTTGACAAATCACGATAATATCCCAGCTTTGGCCTGTATGGCCAAAATAAAAGAAAGATCCATTAAAAAGATGGACACAAGCCAAATATTAAATAGCTGGAAACATCAAAAACTAGTAATTTACAAAACAAAAGGAGAGATAGCAGTGTTTTCTTAATTCTAATTAAAAATGGCTACAATTAATGAGGAGAATGATAAGAAACCAAATAATTAATGTGGTTAAATGGTATCTAATTGTTTTAATTGCAATATTTGATTAACAAACTCCATCTTCCTAAGGATTTGTTAAGCTTGTGGATTTATAACGCTCCTTTCCAAAGACATCCGCTTGGACATTATAACTATTGACCGAATTGTCCTAAGAAAAGTTATGTATCTCCTTGAGTTCTTCTGAGTATCATTTGGGTCCAATAGGACCTCAAAGAGAAACAAAGTATCTTACAAAGGGCGCTTTGGACTCTTGAAAACTTAAACCCTGAAAGATTTGGTCTCTAGGGTCCTACTGGGCATGAATCTAACAGTTCTACTGAATAGCAAAATGGCTGCCCTCTGAAACGAACTCCAGGAGATAACCTTCTGAGAGTCAACGCTCCCTTTGTCAGATATTTGGGAACTTTGACTCTGGAAAGCTTAGTCCCTGGAAATCTTGTTGGTTTTTAAGGCACTACTGGACTTGAATCCAACTGCTGTACTGCAGACAGGTCCGTAGCCACGGCGGGGCATTTCAAGGGCCCACCCCCTTAATTAATAGCCCTGCCTTACAAATAGACATGCCGGAAACCTTATTTTTGAAGAGAGACCCCCCACTGCCTGCTGCTGGCAAATTAATTTGCATGTTTCCCAAAGGCTCATGGGAATGCTTTTGAAAGACTCGCCATGACCTAGGTGGTATACAGCAGGACTGGGCTAGCAGAAAGGGGGATTGTTGGAGATGTACTGAAAGCACCACTCTTGAATGCTCTTCTAAGCTTTCTTACCCTGTGGAATGAAACTTAGAAGGCAGAAGGCCTTCTGGAAGCAATTAAATGTCTTCTGATCTGTTTCCCCCCCTAGGAACCAATGTGTTGTTGCCCCTATCCCTTGAAAGGAAGAGCTAGAAACAGGCTCGGAGCCTCCCCCTTTAAAGACAGGCATTCAGATTAATTTAATTAACTGCAGGGGTCATTTCCTGCAGGAGTGCACAGGAGCGTAGCTCCAGCAGTAAAGAGTCCAGGGGGATGGCACACGTAACAAGCCCCGCCCCCTGCTCCCAGCAGCCCTCAGTCAGAGCAAGAAGCAGCCAGGTAAGTTGCAGAGCTCCCCCCGGCCCAAAACAGTCCAGTGGCACCTTTAAGACCAAGTTTTATTCAGGTACAAGCTCTCCCTTCTCTGCGAGGGCAGATCTGTGCGTCCCCCTTCCCCCCAATAGCTAGCAATCCAAAACAGTCCAGTGGAGCCTGAGCAGTGGGTGTTGCCTTCTGACACACTTCCGGTGATGTCAGGGTGTGTGGCATATGCAAAAAAGTTATGCTAATGAGTTATGCTAATGAGCTTCTGCACCTCTTTTTCTATGAAATGACCCCTGATTAACTGTAATTTAAGTGCCCCCTTAAAAATTTAAATGGCTCCCAAACAATATATATATTCAGCCTGACTGCAGACCGACATAGCTGAAAATATTTTCTTCTGTGTAACACATGCCTTTCATTCCAGCATCTCCTCTCTTCAAACCAAAGATGTGCCACAGCTACGGAGGTCTCTCTAGGCCATGGAGACACCAGTCATGCTACGAGCCATGTGGTTACGGCTACGGTTATGGCGGCTGGTACTGTCCAAGATATTGTGGCCCCAGATGCTATGAGCCATGCGGTTATGGCTACGGTGGCTATGGAGGATGGTGTGGTTCAGGATGGTCCTACCCCTATGGCCCCTGGGGACGTGGCTGCTGAGGAAGAACTGAAGCACAAGGAACATCCACAGAAACAGGCATCCAGACCTTCAACTGAGCCTATGTAGCAGTGGGCTTTGGGGCCGCTGAGCACCCACAGTGCCAAAGTGAAGTCAATAGGAGCTGTGGTTTCTCAGGATCTCCAGACCCACTTAGCATTTCTGCCCTCTTCCACTCTTGAGCGAGATCTCTGTTCTGTTGCTTTAATCTTTGCACCATGTTGTCGAAAGACGCCCATTTTATAGAACTGTGCAAACGCCTTTCACATTCACAACCCTAATAAACCTTTCGCATCTCAGCCACTGCCTCCTGGTTTTAATTTTTATCCGCCGTTCCCTGCTTATAATTCCACATGAGGCTCTATCTGGTGACAATGGTGGGCAAATTCATAGTCATATGAGCCAATGTGAAACGAACAAAAGATCATCTGACAACTGGCCATAGACAGGTGCTTACTGCTTTCCAGGATGTGGATAGAGAGCCAGTTTGGTGTCGTGGTGAA
>NW_015169270.1:0-14515 GCF_001447785.1 Gekko japonicus
GGGCACACCAGGGGAGGGGGCTGCCTTGCTGAAGACCAGGAACTTCCCCAATTCGGAGGGGCTGCCTCTTGGATTCCTGCTCAGCCGCAAACTCAGTTGCCCTGGAGAAAACGGGATGCTGCGGAGGGTGGACTCCGTGGGTCCCTGTCCTCCCCAGCGTCCACTCCCAAATCTCCAGGAGCTCCCCAGCCTGGATTTGGCAACCTGACCTCCCCCATCTATGGGAAATACCGGCGCGACCCATGTGGGGCTCTGGGAAACGCGGTCCTTGCATGGGAGCTATGATCCTCACAGGGGCGGGCGCACATCCCCCCGCGCGCGCAGTGAGGGCCGGGCACCCGAAGGTGCGTCTCCCCGCGCTCCTGGCGCACAACCCCTTTCGGCCCTTTCTTCCACACCGGCGCCGCCGCGGCCGGAGAGACCCAGGCGAGGCGGGCTGGTCGCTTTCCAGAGCCGGACTAGACAGGAGAGGGGTCGCGGCCACCTCTCCTTTCCGCTGCGTAAAGTTTACGCAGCAAGATGGGAACCAAAAAACCGCAGGTGCCACTGGAGGGCTGAAGCCGTGGACTCTTGTGAGCAAAAACTCTACTTTGTGAGCTCCTGGCATTAAAGTTGTGAGCCAGAGATTTGGCTGCTGGATAAACTAGTTTGCTCTGGAGCCCTCCTTCCTGAGCCAAGGCAAAAATGTGTGAGCCAGAGGCTCAAAAACTGTGAGCTAGCTCACACTCACTCAGCCGAGAGGGAACACCGGTTCCCAGGCCGGCGACGGGCAGCCGTGTGGCCAAGCAAGTCTGGAAGGAGTTGAGAAAGGGGGAGGGGGGGTCGCGGGGCTCCTACCTGACTCTGCTCCTCAAGGCCAGCGGGCTGCGTGCGCTGTGGAGGGGGCGCGCGTCTCAGTCCATGCCCCAAGAAGCAGAAGCCGGCAGCCTTGCCTCTCCTCCTCCTTCGGCTCTGAGGTTCTTCTCCCGGCCTTCAGGAGGGAGGAGGAGGAGGTGGGTGGGGTGCTGACGAGCAGGGGGGCCGGTTTCTGCCGAGGAAGCCCCTCCCAGCAGCCTTGGCTAGTCCCCACCGGGGAGGAGGCGGCTGCGGGTGGACAGGAGCGCCCCTCCCTGCGCTTACACCGCCTCCCGCGCTCGGGAACCACAGGGCCCGGGGACTTCTGCTGCCAACTTCGGGCGGGGGGATTCCTGGAGACCTGAGGGGGAAGGGTCGCCAGCAACGCCCCCTCTATGCTGTGGAGTCTCGCGAGCAAAAATCCCACTTTGTGAGCTGCCCGCGTTAAAGTTGTGAGCCAGTTTTCCCTGGAACCACAGCCTTCCTGAGCGAAGGCAAAAACTCGCGAGCCGGAGGCTGAAAAACTGTGAGCTGGCTCACACTCACTCAGCTTAGAGGGAACACTGGTTGCTAGGTGTCCCCCCCCCCGCCCACTGGGGGGTAGAGTTGCCAGATCCAGGTTGGGAAACTCCTGGAGATTTGGAGGTGGAGCCTGGAGAGGACCGGGACCCCTCAGAGGGATACGATGCCACAGAGTCCACCCTCCAAAGCATCCATTTATTCCAGGGGAACTGAGTGTTCCCTCTAAGCTGAGTCAGTGTGAGCTAGCTCACCGGTTTTTAGCCTCATTGTTCAATGTTCCCTCTAAGCTGTGGAGTCTTGTGAGCAAAAATTCTGCTTTGTGAGCTACTGGCATTAAAGCTGTGTAATGTATCCACCATGACCACGTGCGCGACCGTTGGGCCATGCGGTCCCGCGTTAGTTCATAGCTTCATTCCTTCGGACAATAGCCCAAGCGGATCCTGGCCCGCACCAATCAGAGGGCCAGGTCCGCTGACGAGAGCCTATGGGACTCTCGGCTACTGTAGCAACCTATAAGGGAATTGGGGGTGTGTTTTGGTGGTGGGTTTCTGGGGCATATATACCGGCCTGCGTGCCGGTGTACTTTGTCTTGTTCTTGCCACAGCGGAAGCCCAGACCATTGCCACACACAAGGGGGCTTTCAGGGTCCACCGGCTCCAGTTTGGGGTTTCCGTGGCGCCGGGGATTTTTCAATCTTTTATGGATTCCCTCCTTAAAGGTATCCCCGGGGTACAGCCCTTTTTAGATGATGTGCTGATCGCCACCCCTGTCGACGCCTCCTTCACCGACCGCCTCCACACCGTCCTACAACGATTCGACCAAGCGGGGCTGAAGATGAAGCGAGAGAAATGCCTGCTCGGCGTACCTAGGGTGGAGTTCCTTCGCGTGCCGGTGTACTTTGTCTTGTTCTTGCTTTAAATAAAAGTACTCTTGCTGAAATCACTCCACGTTCCAAGTACTCTTCAAGCTGTGAGCCAGCGATTTGGCTACTGCAAATCAGTTTGCTCTGGAGCCCCATCCTTCCTGAGTGAAGACAAAAATCTGTGAGCTGGAGGCTAAAAAACTATGAGCTAGCTCACACCAACTCAGCTTAGAGGGAACACTGGTTGGGATTTTTTGATTCAGGGTCGATGGTTGTATTGCAAACACAAGAGCCACACTTAGTAAAAGAAAAATATCTTTACTATAAAAACAAAATAAAACATGGGTATGGTACTTTGGATAAAAGAAATAAAATAAAAGGTTACATACTTGCAGTTACTCTCAGTAATAAATGCTAACAGCTACATCTTTCTATCTGTCTTGGCTTCTAGAAGAGAACTACCGCTTTGGTTCACACAAAGGGCCATAAACTTGTGAATTCATTAATGCTAGATCAAAGCATTTCCACAAACAAGTTATTAGTTGACCAGTACAAAGGTTACAGGTCACTTCATTAGGATAAACAACTCCCACAAACCTTCCCAACGTTGAATACATTATGTAACGTAACATCCTGTTTCCTAACAAACTCTGTAATGACCGAAGTGTAAGCAACTTGCAATTCCAACACTCTGGCTCACACATTTTGACTTAGCTCGGGAAGGACGGCTCCAGAGCAAGCTAATTTATGCAGTAGCCAAATCGCTGGCTCTCAACTTTAATGCCAGGAGCTCACAAAGTAGAATTTCTGCTCACAGGACTCCACGGCTTAGAGGGAGCCTTGGAACTGGCCTCTGTAGTCTGGCGATGGGCTGCGATTCCCGGGGATCCCCAGGCCCCACCTGGAGGCTGGCATCTCTAGAGCCCGGGGAGGGCAGGGCTTGGGAAGGGACCTCCCTCCAAAGCTGCCATTTGCTGGGGGTGGGGGAGACAGGTGCCCATGGCCAGGTCAGCTGCTAGATCCCACAGAGCTCCAGGCAACCCAGTTTTGCAATGCCAGTTCACCAGACTGCAGTCCTGCCCCACCCACCCTGGAAGACCAGATCCCTTTTTTAAGAGAGAGAGAGAAAGAGGGAGGGAGAGAGAGAAAGAAAGAGAGAGAGAGAAAAATCCCTTTTAAGAATGAAGGGGAGAGAGAGAGGGAGGGAGGGAGGGAAGGAAGGAAGGAGAGAAGGAGAGAGATCCCTTTTTAAGAAAGAGAGAGAGAGAGAAATCCCTTTTAAGAATGAATGAAGGAAAGAAAGAGAGAGAGATCCCTTTTAAGAATGAAGGAAAGAAGTAAAGAGAGAGAGAGAGAAGGAAGGAAGTAGAGAGGGAGAGCGATCCCTTTTTAAGAGAGAGGGGGAGAGAGAAAGAAAGAGAGAGAGGAAGGAAGGAAGGAAGGAAGGAAGGAAGGAAGGAAGGAAGAAAGAAAGAAAGAAAGAAAGAAAGAAAGAAAGAAAGAAAGAAAGAAAGAAAGAAAGAAAGAGCAGGGCCAGAAAATTGTGCATGTCAGGAGAGGGGGAAGGTCCCTGCAGCTTTAAAATGGGTGCAGCTGTTGTGGAGGCAAGCTCTGCAACTGCACTGCCGGCAGGACTGCTTCTCTGGCCTCTGCTTGGGGTGACCCAGTGAGACAGGCACCCATGTGCCCTGCTATCCACAGCATAGAAGGCAGCCAGCATCTCTTCTTGGGCCTGTGCAGGCACTTGCTGGGACGGGGGCGTGGCGGGGTGCCCCTTTTCCAGTGAACCAGCCCCCCCCCGTTCACTGCTTGGGTGCAATTTTATGCACTCAGGGTCCGTCCGTCCGTCCCCCCCCGGAACTCTGGGGCTCCGTTCCACAAGAACTATCATTCCATGGTTGGTTTTTGCTGATGCTAAGGTTGCCAAACTCCAGGGGGCACCTGGAGATACCCCACTATTACAGTTGATCTCCAGTTCTCCTGGAGAGAATGGCTGCTTGGGGGGTGGGTGGGCTCCATGGCATTGCACCGCTCTGAGGTCCCCCGCCTCCCCAAATCCCCACCTCCTCAGGCTCTACCCCCAAAATCTCCAGGTAGAAGAAGAAGAAGAGATGGGATTTATACCCCGCCCTTCACTCGGAGTCTCAGAGCGGCTCACAACCTCCTTTCCCTTTCCCTCCCCACAACAGACACCCTGCGAGGTAGGCGGGGCTGAGTGAGAGAACTGCTCTCGAGAGAACAGCTCTGAGAGAACTTGTGACTGACCCAAGGTCACACCAGCAGCTGCACATGGAGGAGAAATGGGGACTCAAACCCGGTTCTCCCGGATTAGAGTCCGCGCTCTTAACCACTGCACCAACTCAGAGCTGCAATTCTATTTAAGAGTCCCCCCCCCAAAAAAAAAAATCCGTTTTCTCAAGGTTTCTACTGGGCAGGAGTGCCTCTCCCATTGGCCCGGGGTGGTGGTGGTGAGGCTGTGGTTTCCGGGAGCATGAAGGATAGACTCGACCTGTCTGGGGGGCCCAATCTCGAGCCAGGCCCTCCACCTCAGACCCTGTTGTGCACATTTCATTGAGGGGCACTGAAATATACACAACAGTACACAACAGGCATGCAGGAGAACATCTCCCTGGACTGCTGGCCATGTTAAATAGGAAGAGGACTGCCTCTCCCACAGACACACACCCACCCCATGCAAATCAAAATGCAGGCACTGGATGCTGCCTGCAGTCCCCTCCAAACAGGCTCCCTGACTGGCCTGTTCCCGCCCTCACTTGGCAATTTCTGGCCTTCTTCTGCCACCCCCTGGTCACTCCTGCTCATTAGAAAAACCAAGCACAGGCATTTCCCCCAGAACAAAGTTGGAGTCCAGTGGCACCTTTAAGACCTGCAAAGTTTAATTCCAGGTATAAGCCTTCGTGTGCAAGCACACTTCTTCTTGAGATACCCGATGGACTCAGTGTTCCCTCTAAGCTGAGTTGGTGTGAGCTAGCTCACAGTTTTTTAGCTTCCAGCTCACAGATGTTTGTCTTTGCTCAGGAAGGATGGGGACTCCAGAGCAAGCTAATTTATGCGGTAGCAAAACTGCCCGCTCACAACTTCAATGCCAGCAGCTCACAAAGTAGAATTTTTGCTCACAAGACTCCACAGCTGATGTTCTCTGATGAAGTGTGCCTGCTCACAAAAGCTTACACCCAGGATGAAACTTCGTTGGTCTTAAAGGTGCCATCGCACTCAAACTTGGTTCTGCTGCTTCAGACCGACAGAAGAAGTAGAGGAGGAGGAGGAGACTGGATTTATACCCTGACCTTCACTCGGAGTCTCAGAGCAGCTTACAAACTCCTTTCCCTTCCCCTCCCCACAACAGACACTCTGTGAGGTAGGTGGGGCTGAGAGAGCTCTTTCCAGAACTATCCTTGAGAGAACAGCTCTGACAGGACTATGGCTTGCCCAAGGTCATCCAGCAGCTGCGAATGGAGGAGTGGGGAATCAAACCCAGTCCTCCCAGATTAGAGTCCACGCACTTCACCACGACACCAAACACAGCGACCCACCTACATTTGTCCCAGATGAGAGGCTCTGGTAGCAGCCAACACCCAATACATTTGGGACGTTTTCTTTGTGCTCCCAAAGCGTTCCCCTGGTCTAGGGAACAAACAGCAAATTACCGGTACACCATTTCTCCTCTTGAATCTTGTTAAGCAGTCTTATTTTTTTCACCAATAGGATGTCTGAGCAGTTACTGCGAGAAAGTCGGCATGTGTTTCGTAGTGTCAGGTGTGCCTTTAAAGGAGGGGAGATACTTCTTCCCAGGAGCTGCAGGCAGACGCATGAAGGATTTGCATGTGGAAGGTCTCAGGGTAATTTCCTGGCACCTCCGTTGAAAGGGTCTCGGAGGTGAAGGAAGACATGTCTCTGTCTGAGTTCCTGGGGAGCTGTTGCCAGTCACCATTGACCGGTCTGAGCTTTATCAATCAAGAATGGATTGCATATGGAGCAGAGGTCCATCAGTGGCTATTAGTCACAAGGTATAGATAGGGTCTCTGGGGCAAGGAATGCTCTGTCTTCTTGGTGCTTGGGGAGGGGGCAACAGTGGGAGGGCTTCTAATGTCCAGGCGCCACTGGTGGACCTCCTGATGGCACTGGTATTTCTGGCCACTGTGTGACAGAGTGTTGGACTGGATGGGCCTTTGGCCTGATCCAACACTGGCTTCTCTGATGTTCTTATGTCTGGGGCAGGTGATGCTCTGTATTCTTGGTCCTTGGGGGTGGGGTCAACAGTGGGAGGGCTTCTAATGTCCTGGCCCCACTGGTGGACCTCCTGATGGCACCTGGTATTTCTGGCCACTGTATGACACAGAGTGTTGGACTGGATGGGCCATTGGCCTGATCCAACATTGGCTTCTCTTATCTTCTTATGTCTGGGGCAAGTGATGCTCTGTATTCTTGGTGCTGTGGGGGGCAACAGTGGGAGGGCTTCTAGTGTCCTGGACCCTGTGGCTGGTATGGGCATTCATTCTCTCTGCACTGGGCACCTTTGGGGCCCGGCTGGGTGGCCGAACAGCCCGTCGCTCTGATCCAGAAAGGCCCTCCTGCTGGCCTTTGTCTTGGTCTGGAGGAAAGCTGGCCAGACGGAGACAATCAGCCAGTGTCTTTTCCCCCCTCCCCGGTAGCGTTTTCACAGCTGCACCGTCGTCTCCGGGAATCCGCTTTCCAGAAGGGAACCCTCCACTGGGGCTGCTGTGAGCTCAGCTATGCGCTACGAATCACTTGCCAGGCCCTGACAGAGCCCTCGGGGGTTCACCCTGGGCGCATGCTTGCCCGGACAGCTTCAGGATGAGTCACACAACCGCACGGGAGCGTCTCTGAGCATAAGCAGAGTGAATCCCCCAGAGTAATGACCTTGGACTGGGCTCCGGCTCCCTTGTCTGTCGTATGTGGAGGCCTTAAACCAGGGGTCCCCAACCCGATGCCCCCGTGGGCACCACAACCCCTTTCCTGACGCCCACCAAGCATTGTTAGAAAGCGGGTGGGACCAGTCCGAACACTTGCCCAAGAGGGCTTCTGACTGGCCGCTGGAGATCCGATTGGCTGGGCAGATTAAAAGAACCCACTTTGTGGGTTTCCTTTATTTATTTATATACCGCCCTTCCCGTAAACGGACTCAGGGCAGTTTAGTTTACATCAGTTTTTTTATTGCTGTTCAGTCGCACAGTCGAGTCCGACTCTTCGCGACCCCATGGACCACACCACACCAGGCCTGCCTGTCTTCCACTGTGTTCCAGAGTTTGCTTAATTTCATGTTCGTTGCATCCAGGGCTATTTTTGGGCAGGAACGCACAGGAATGGAGTTCCGGCTGGCTCCCAAGTTGGCCACGCCCAGCAGGAACGCGTTAGCATAATAGGCCACACCCAACAGCAGAAACTCATTAGGATTGGCTACATTAGGAGTGTGTGGCCTAACATGTAAAGGAGTTCCTGCTACAAAAAAAGTCCCTGGGTTTTGACAACAAACAAGGTAAACAGAATAACAAGCAAAAGGTGGGTGTGGCTGGATGACCACACTTCTGGTAACATGGGGGTGCAACCTAATGTGCTAATGAGCTGTGCTGTCAGGGGTGTGGCCCAATATGCTAATGGGTTCCTGCTGTTTGGTGTGGTCTATTATGCTAATGAGTTCCTGCTGGGCTTTTTCTACAAAAAGAGCCCTGAATTATTTGTCTGTGTCACTATGTCACTTCCAGGGAAGACCCAGAAGCAATGTAGGGTAGCTCAAGGGGTTACTAGAAAACTCTTCGCTCTTTGAAAAGAGTATCAGGACCCCAGTCCCCCTCTTCCTTGGAATGTCATTGCAGGTATGTGTATATGGATTGGGAGTACCTGGCGATTTGGGGCTGGAGTCTGAGGACGGTGGTGTTTGGGGAGGGACTTGGCAGGATACAATGCTATAGATTCCACCTTCCAAAGCGGCCATGTTGCGAACTGCTCTCTGTCGACTGGAGATCAGTTGTCATTCCAGTAGATCTCCAGTCACCACCTGGAGGTTGGCAGCCCCTGTGTAAAACCAATACAGAATCTGTGCTCAGTTGTGACACACAGGCCCAGAAGATGGTTGAGACCTGTGTCAGGCTCAGGATGCCTGCCTGGTAAAACTGTAGCATTCCTGGCAATTCCTAGAGCTACCCTACAATTATGCCATTTCCCCTCTCTCTCACACTGTTGCTCCGGGCAGGTCTGGAAGCCCTTCTGGCATGATGGTTTCCTCTGACTCTAATACTGGTTACCTCACATCAGGGGTCATTTCGTAGAAAAAGAGCTAGGGGAACTCATTAGCATAACTCATTAGCATATGCCACACCCCCTGACATCAGGGGCCCGGCGGTGGACCTGCAAGGCCAGCGGGAGCGCGAGGAAGACCCGCCCACTCCTCTTCTCCAGTGTATTTTTAAAACTCCCCCCCCCTTTCTTGCGCACTTGGCCTTCCTCGGTGTGTGTAGCTCCGCCTCCTGTCGCACCCCTTCTGTGATTGGCTCCACCCCTCGTGCCGGCCATTTTGTAGTTGCGCCCGCACCCCTGTGTCAGAGTTCCAAAGGTATCCACAGGCTCAAAACGGTTGGGGACTCCTGACTTAAACCCTCTGCCCAGATCACGGGCATTCCGAGAGGGGGGTTTGCCAACCTCCAGGAGCTGCCTGGAGATCTCCTGCTATTACAGTTCATCCCCAGTTGGCAGAGATCAGTTCCCTTGGAGAAAATGGTTGCTTTGGAAGGTGGACTCTATGGAACTATATACCAAGGAGGTCCCTCCCTTCTCCGAACCCTTCCTTTTCAAGGCTCCCCCCCCCAAATCTCCAGGTAATTTCCAACCCATAGCTGGCAGCCCTAGAGATAATGGAGTCTCCAAATCCCCTCTGGGCAAGGATGAGAGGCTCACACCCACATTGGCGAGATATCTTGACCTCATGTCGCTCAAATGGCAAAATTTAGCTTCAGTCATCCAGGGCTTTCAATTAGCTGCCAGAAGATGTAGTGATGGCCACAGGGGTAGACAGCTCTCAAAGGGGATTAGGTAGATTCATGGAAAATAAGTCTGTCAGTGGCTACTAGCCACGGTGATTGAAGGGAACCTCCACATTCAGAGTCAGGAGGCAACATCGGGGGAAGGCCTCGACCTCTATGCCCTGTTGCTGGCCCTTTAGGGGAACTGGCTGGCCCCTGTGTGAGGCAGGATGCTGGACTACATGAACCCTCACTGGTCTGACCCAGCAGGGCTCTTCTGGTGTTCTTCCCAGGGGAAGGCCTCGGCCTCTCTGCTCTGTTGTTGACCTTCCAGAGAAACTGGTTGGCCACTGTATGAGAAAGGATGCTGGACTAGATGGACCTCCATGTTCAGAGGCAGTCAACCTCTGAATCCCAGAGCCAGGAGGCAACATCAGGGGAAGGCCTCAGCCTCTCTGCCCTGTTGTTGGCCCTCCAGAAGAACTGGCTGGCCACCATGTGAGACAGGATGATGGACTAGAGGGACCCTCACTGGTCTGATCCAGCAGGTCTCTTTTGATCTTCTTAACAGCAAAAGGCCTCGGCCTCTCTGCTCTGTTGTTGACCTTCCGGAGAAACTGGTTGGCCACTGTATGAGAAGGGATGCTGGACTAAGTGGACCTCCATGTTCAGAGGCAGTCAACCTCTGAATCCTAGAGCCAGGAGGAAACATCAGGGGAAGGCCTCGGCCTCCATACCCTTTTGTTGGTCCTACAGAGGAACTGGCTGGCCCCTGTGTGAGACAGGATGCTGGACTAGATGGACTATTGGCCTGATCCAGCAGGGCTCTTCTGGTGTTCTTATCAGAGGGGAAGGCCTCAGCCTCCCTGCCCTGTTGTTGGCCCTCCAGAGGAACCGGTTGGCCCCTGTGTGAGACAGGATGCTGGACTAGATGGACCCTCACTGGTCTGATCCAGCAGGGCTTGTATGTGCCTCATTCTTGTGTTTTGGGTTTCCAGACAAGGGGGCACCCAAGACTCTCCTCTTCTCTCCCGTTGCTCCCAGGAGTCTTTTACTCTGGGTCTTCCCCGTGGAGCACTTCTGCCTGGCGGGAGGGGGTTCTCCTCCACCGCACAACACATTCCCTCCCTCCTCCTGAATGGAAACAGCGGCCCCAAGCTACACAACAAGGAGAGGTAGATGGGCAGGAAGCCAACCCTGTCTCTAGGAGGAAGAGGAGGAGGAGGAGGAGGCCTGCCTGTTTGGGCCGTCAGAACGGCTTTCCTCCCCCACCGACTAGCGTGCCAGCCTACAACGCAGGCACGCACAAAGGCACAGCTGTCTGTTCTGCACTGCCACGGACCGAAGGGTTAATGCCAGGGTGGCTGAGTGGCAGGGATTGGTCGCCGTGGCAGCCAATGGCAAATGAGCGTGGAGGCTGCAAGTCCCCCTTGGCAAGGATTTGGAAGGGGAGAGGGAGGGAGGGAGGGAGAGAGAGAGAGACTGGTGGGTGACAGACGGACAGGCCTGTCTCCATGCCACCCTGCAGCCAATCACAGCCGCACGGGGCTGGCTCTCCACGGCTGCCGTGCCTGGCCATTGGCTGCCGCCTTTGGCAGGGCAGGCCCTGACCCTTCAGCACTCTGCGGGCAAGGTTGGGTCAGACTGCCCCCTTGGTGCACTCCGGGCCAGGGGGGTGGGGGGCGCTTGCAGAGAGAAAGCTCAAACCACTGCACACACACACACACCCCAGCCTCACCCAGAATGGGAACTGGATAAAAACCAAGAAATAATCCACCAGCACGTCACATCCTCGCAATGCCCCGCGGGGTACCCGCGGCCTCCTTCTTTCTCAATGGCACCTTGGATGCAAAGTGCATTTATGTCTGCGGGTGATCCGCCTGGAGTCCCTGGCAGAAGCGGGTGGGTGGGCTATAGGCAAAGCAAATAAATATATTTCAGGGAGAGAGAGCGCACTTGCTTCCAAAGGGCAACAGAAATGCCGGGGTGTTCCCCAACAGAGCCACTGGATCAAGTGGTTAGGCACGTTCCACGAGACTTGGAGTCACTGGGGGAAGAGTCCTTTGGCATGCCTCTTGGCCGGGCACCCACCCTCCCGGGCAAGGTCCACTCCCTCACCAGCCTGGCTCCCCTTGCAGGGTTGTCATGGAGATTACTGAAGTCACAGAGCCCTGGAGGTGGAGGGGGCCTTAGAAGCCACCTCCGTCCTCCCGTCTTGACTCACAAAGCTCCGACCCTGCAACAAATTGTGTTGGTCTTTAAGAGGTGCTCCCGGACTCCTGCTCTTTTCTACAACCCCGTCGGGATTTCAAGGCAAGAGACGTTCAGAGGCGGTCGGCCGTCGCCTGCCTCTGCGTAGCCACCCTGGACTCCCTCGGTGGCCTCCCATCCAAGTACCAACCGGGGCCGACCCCGCTTAGCTTCCCAGATCTGATGAGATAGCCGTCCCAGTACGAGTGACACCCTTCTAAATGCAACAAAGTCAACGGACCTACAAGAGTGTAACTTGTTCAGGGTTGCTCTGTTAATCTGGGGGCATTTCCCAGGAATGTGTGCATGCTTACAGAGGCCTCCAGAGGAAGGGGGGGGGGAAGGATTCAAGACCCGACACGTATCAGTGCCCTCGCATTTCACAGAATAAATGCCAGGTCTCCTGTATCCCTCAACCTGACCTTCGTCTAAGGCACAGCTGTTGTGAGACCAGCTCAGGGTTGGCACCTGGGCACAGAGGCCACATCTGCAAACAGTCCTCAAGGGTGTCTCCCGTGCCCCTTTCCGGGGTGGGGTGGGGTGTAGCAGACGGGCTGAGTCGATGTGTCGTGATCTGGGAGCCTGATGCTCCACAGCTCAGCTCTGCCACAAACTAACTTCGTGGCCTCCGGCATGCCACTCTCTGCACAAGCAGCCCCAGGCCTATTTGCGCGCACTCCCTGGATCTTGCCAGCAGTGCCGAGCGAGTGCCAAGCAATAGCAAGCTGCACAGCCTTGACTGGCAAAAGGACGGTGCCTTTCACTATTCGGCTTAGGAAAATTTGAGCTGCCTCAGGAAAAAAGGTTTATCTCCCCAAGACCATCAGAAGGGCCCTGCTGGATCAGGCCAGGGAGGGTCCCTCTAGTCCAGCCTCCCGTCCCACACAGGGGCCAGCCAGTCCCTCTGGAGGGCCCACAACAGGGCAGGGAGGCCGAGGCCTTCCCCTGAGAAGAACACCAGAAGAGCCCTGCCGGGTCAGGCCAGGGAGGGTCCCTCTAGTCCAGCCTCCCGTCCCACACAGGGGCCAGCCAGTCCCTCTGGAGGGCCCACAACAGGGCAGGGAGGCCGAGGCCTTCCCCTGAGAAGAACACCAGAAGAGCCCTGCCGGGTCAGGCCAGGGAGGGTCCCTCTAGTCCAGCCTCCCGTCCCACACAGGGGCCAGCCAGTCCCTCTGGAGGGCCCACAACAGGGCAGGGAGGCCGAGGCCTTCCCCTGAGAAGAACACCAGAAGAGCCCTGCCGGGTCAGGCCAGGGAGGGTCCCTCTAGTCCAGCCTCCCGTCCCACACAGGGGCCAGCCAGTCCCTCTGGAGGGCCCACAACAGGGCAGGGAGGCCGAGGCCTTCCCCTGAGAAGAACACCAGAAGAGCCCTGCCGGGTCAGGCCAGGGAGGGTCCCTCTAGTCCAGCCTCCCGTCCCACACAGGGGCCAGCCAGTCCCTCTGGAGGGCCCACAACAGGGCAGGGAGGCCGAGGCCTTCCCCTGAGAAGAACACCAGAAGAGCCCTGCCGGGTCAGGCCAGGGAGGGTCCCTCTAGTCCAGCCTCCCGTCCCACACAGGGGCCAGCCAGTCCCTCTGGAGGGCCCACAACAGGGCAGGGAGGCCGAGGCCTTCCCCTGAGAAGAACACCAGAAGAGCCCTGCCGGGTCAGGCCAGGGAGGGTCCCTCTAGTCCAGCCTCCCGTCCCACACAGGGGCCAGCCAGTCCCTCTGGAGGGCCCACAACAGGGCAGGGAGGCCGAGGCCTTCCCCTGAGAAGAACACCAGAAGAGCCCTGCCGGGTCAGGCCAGGGAGGGTCCCTCTAGTCCAGCCTCCCGTCCCACACAGGGGCCAGCCAGTCCCTCTGGAGGGCCCACAACAGGGCAGGGAGGCCGAGGCCTTCCCCTGAGAAGAACACCAGAAGAGCCCTGCCGGGTCAGGCCAGGGAGGGTCCCTCTAGTCCAGCCTCCCGTCTCACACAGGGGCCAGCCAGTTCCTCTGGAGGGCCAGCAACAGGCCAGAGATGCTGAGGCCTGATGTTGCCTCTTGGCACTGGGATTCAGACGCTGACTGCCTCTGAATGTGGAGGTTCCCTTTACTCACCATGGCTAGTGGCCAGTGATAAGACCTCTCCTCTGTGAACCCATCTAAATCCCTTTTAAAGCTGTTCAATCTTGTGGCCGTCACACTGACAGCCAACTCCACCTCTTAATCCCTCTCTGTGCAAAGTAGTATTTCCTTTTGTCCCTCCGGAACCTACTGCCCGTCAGCTTCATCGGATGTTCTGGAGTTCTAGCATCTTGGGAGAGGGAGATTAAGTTTCCTGCTCCCGCTAAACCTCTGCAAGGGCTCAGAGGGGAGGGGCTGCCTCACACAAACATGTTCCTAGCTCTGGAGCTGAAGCCTAGAGCTGGTGGGGGGGGGGATGTTGTGCAAATTCTCTAAAGCAAGATTTGCCTGCAAAGAATCCAAATTTTCTCTTCTGTCCGTGTTAACATTTTTAACAATGTTCTCAGTCACAGATGTTTGGGGATTGAGATATTTGGGGGCAGAGAATCGAACACTGGACCGGTAAATCCGGGTTCAACACTATCGCCCCAGCACTGATGGAGAAGAGGTCAGACTTTTCTTTCCTCTGAGAAGAGCCCCTGACAATCAACACTTGACTCATCAGGCTCTGGGTTTACACAGAGGTGTGAGTCCAGCGGCACCTTGGAGGCGAACAAGATTTTGGTGGTCTAAACGTCCAAGACTCAAAGTTCAGAGCTTTGACTCTGGAAAGCTCATGGGCCAAAAATCTCCTTGGTCTCCAAGATGCTCTGCTCCTGTAGACTGACATGGACACCAACGCTCCCTCTAAGCTGTGGAGTCTCGTGAGCAAAAATTCTACTTTGAGAGCTCCTGGCATTAAAGCTGTGAGTGAGCGATTGGGCTGCTGCATCAGTTAGTTTGCTCTGGAGCCACCCCTCCCTGAGCAGAGTCAAAAATCGTCTACACAGACTGGCAGCAACTCTCCAGGGTCTCAGGCAGAGAAAGTCTTTCCCATCACCTCCTGCCTGGTCCTTCTTAAG
>NW_015169270.1:16136-33361 GCF_001447785.1 Gekko japonicus
GGGCCGGTGCTTGGCCGGGGGGGGCAGAGGGGGCCTCGCCCCCGGGGGAGGTGGCTGGACCAGGCTGGGAGAACCGGTAGCCTCTGGGCAGGAGGCCTGCCCCACCGGTGCCTCCAGCCCTGGACCGAGGAGGTGCACCCCCCCACTCGGGAGCACCCAAAGGTTGCAAGATGGAAAGGCTGGGAGTGTGCGCAGAGGGGCGGCTGCTGCTGGTGCCGCTGCCGCTTGGTGTGGCCGGGAACTGGCACCTCCTGA
The DNA here is from genome assembly GCF_001447785.1 of Gekko japonicus. NCBI lineage: Eukaryota > Metazoa > Chordata > Lepidosauria > Squamata > Gekkonidae > Gekko > Gekko japonicus. The sequence continues at coordinate 16,392 of NW_015169270.1, forward strand.
AATGCCATCCCTCCAGGCGGCAAGATGGATGGCGGCCGGGTGGGGATGGCAGGCGGCACGCTCCGGCAGCGGTGGGGTGGCCACTGCACCAAAACACAACAACAGCCCCCCCCCATGCACACACACACACACACAGAGAGAGACAATACCGCAAATGCACACAGATCCAAAAACACAATCTGGAAAATGTCCATTCGCAGCCCATCTGCACCAAGGGATGCTCTGGAACGTCAAATGTCTGGCAGCCATGCTCCTGGGCATCCGGCTCATCTGTGAATTGGTGCGTGGGGATAAATCCTGGCTTGCTGAGGGGTTCTGCTTTGGTGGTGGTTGTTTTTTTTAATTGAAAAATCCAAGTTTCTAGTCCTTATGCCTGTGGAGACAAATGCAAAAGCGCCTAGACTTCATACGAGGCCTCGGAAGACGAAGAGAGTCAAGGTTTGGGGGAGGGAGTGGCGCTTACAAAAGGTATCCTTGGAATGGGTTACTTGGGTGTGTAGCACATTAGCAGGGGTGGAGGGCTGGTGGGGGCACAGCCCCAGTGGGCCCCCCCACAATTTCGGCCTGGTTGGGTTAGAGAGTGCAGGGCTCCGGCAACCGCGGGGTCACCCCCCTCCCCTTTTATTCTCACGGATCGTGAAGCAAAATGTCCAACTCCCAGGATATTTCCAGGGCAGTCCTAAGAACGTTGCCTCGCTCTGTCGGGTTAGGTTTTTTTACTCCCCAGTAAACGTGCATCAACTTGCAGGTTTAGGTTAGAAGGGAAAAAACACACACACACATGCAACCTCCTGGTTCGTCCAGGGGGGGGGGGTGTGTGGCTGTTAGAAAGTTGCTAACCCATAAGCCTCCTCTGTAAGGGAGGAAGGAAGGAAGGAAGGAAGGAAGGAAGGAAGGAAGGAAGGAAGGAAGGAAGGAAGGAAGGAAGGAAGGAAGGAAGTTTCATCAACCAGCCGCCCTAGACATTTCCATAACAATGATCTTGTTGTGCGTGGTTGAGCTGTGTGTGAGCGAGAAGGATTGTGCAATGGGAGCCTGCAGCCCGGTCGCGCCCCACGTGGGACGGGCCCCAGCAGGTGAGCCAGGCAGCCTCACGCCTTGGCTGCTCTTGCCTCTTGAGGCGTTTCTCGATCTCAGGCCCTGCTCTGCTGCTGCGGCAGCGGCTGTTGTTGCTGCTGCCGCTCGCTGTTGTCATCGATTTGACAAGGCTCCCTGACAGCCCAATAGCCGTGTTGCAACCGCTGCCGTGTTTCCATGGAAGCGAGGTCATCGCCATGGCAGCCGGCCTAGGCCACGGCCCCCCAGAACCTGTTCTCTGAGCCGGTTCGGCCCTCCCTCGTGGAATGGGGTGACAGGGAAGCCCTCTGTGCATGTGCAGAGGGCTTCGCTCTCCCCTGGCGCCGCGTAACCACTGCATGTCCCGACTTATGAGCTTTAGCAGCAAGCCGACTCGAGGCCCTGAGCTGCCCAGGCTATGAATGCTCCCCAAAGACCTGGGGGGTTCCCACACAGGGACTGTGGCTCAGTGGCAGAGCATCTGCTTGGCATGCAGAAGGTCCCAGGTTCAATCCCTGGCATCTCCAGTTAGAAGGACCAGGCAGGAGGTGATGGGAAAGACCCCCGCCTGACATCCTGGAGAGCGACTGCCAGTCTGAGTAGGCAATACTGACTTGGATGGACCAGGAGGGGTCTGATTCAGTAGAAGGCAACTTCCTGTGTGTGTGGGGGGGAGGGTCCGTGGCTCAGTGGCAGAGCCTCTGCTTGGTGTGCAGAAGGCCCCAGGTTCAATCCCCAGCATCTCCAGTGAAAAGGACCAGGCAGGAGGTGAAGGGAAAGACCTTTATCTACCTGAGACACGGGAGAGCGGCTGCCAACCTGAGTAGACAATACTGACTTTGATGGACCAAGGGTGTGATTCAGAATAAGGCATGTTCTTGTGTGTTCATGTTTAGGGCAGGGCCAAGTCTTAGTGGTATTGGTTGTCATGTAGGAGGTCCCTGGTTCAGTCCCTGGCAGCATCTCCAGTTAAAAAGGACCAGGCAGTAGGTGATGGGAAAGACCTCCCCCTGAGACCCTGGAGAGCTGTAAAGAGGGGCTGTGGCTCAGTGGCAGAGCCTCTGCTTGGCATGCAGGAGGTCCCAGGTTCATTCCCCGGCATCTCCAGTTAAAAGGACCAGGCAGTAGGTGATGGGAAAGACCTCCCCCTGAGACCCTGGAGAGCTGTAAAGAGGGGCTGTGGCTCAGTGGCAGAGCCTCTGCTTGGCATGCAGGAGGTCCCAGGTTCATTCCCCGGCATCTCCAGTTAAAAGGACCAGGCAGTAGGTGATGGGAAAGACCTCCCCCTGAGACCCTGGAGAGCTGTAAAGAGGGGCTGTGGCTCAGTGGCAGAGCCTCTGCTTGGCATGCAGGAGGTCCCAGGTTCATTCCCCGGCATCTCCAGTTAAAAGGACCAGGCAGTAGGTGATGGGAAAGACCTCCCCCTGAGACCCTGGAGAGCTGTAAAGAGGGGCTGTGGCTCAGTGGCAGAGCCTCTGCTTGGCATGTAGGAGGTCCCAGGTTCAATCCCCAGCATCTCCACTTAAAAAGGACCAGGCAGGAGGTGATGGGAAAGCCTTTTTCTGCCTGAGACCCTGGAGAGCGCCTGCCAGCCTGTGTAGGCAATACTGGCCCTCATAGTCTCATTCAGTATCAGGCAGCTTCATGTGACCCAGTGTAACCGACAGAATGAGCTGGCCACAGGGTGTCAAAACATAATACCTCTTAGGGAGAGGGGGACCTTAAATAGGGGAAAGGCTTTTGTCGCACACCCCTCTCCTGTGGGGGTGGATTGGGATGCTAACGTGTCCACTGCGGTGCTTGACTGCTGCTTGACTCGGACTTGGGCGGTGGCCGCCCTAAGCCGTGGCTTTTGTTGCTTGGAGTGAGGGTCCCGGCCACGGAGCCACTGTGGTCTTTGGAGACGTGCAGGGGCCGCGTGGCGGAGCTCGCTCCTGTCTCCCGCCGGATTTCCCGGGCACCTGCTCACCTGGATCGATCCCTGCAAGTTAAGCAGCCAATCGGTCCATGCCTTCCTGTTGCAGAACCCGGTCGTGCTGCCTGCCTGGGTGAAGTCAGGGCCGGCTCACTCACCAGGCGGACTAGGTGATCGCCTAGAGTGGGCTGGCCCTTAGGGGCACCAAACTGCACCCGGCCCCGTACTCTGGGAGTTTCTTGATTATTTGTGTTTTTCCTTCTTCCTAAAATGCATTTATTTTTGGAAATTGGTGGGCGCGCCGGTGGGGGGGCGGCGGGGGGGGGGCCAGAAGGGGCGCCCGTCTTGGGGGCAAAATAAGCTGGGGCCGGCCCTGGGTGAAGTCCGGGGCTGAACCAGTTCTGTGCAGGGAGGGTGGCCTTCAGGGCACTGCTAGGGTTGTAAGAAATGTGCCACGGCTTGGTCGGTGTGTGCCGGCTTTGTGCAGAGTCCCTTCGAGACTGCGACCTGGGTGCGCCCCAGCTTCCCTGCACCTGTGGGGCAATCCCTCAGTTGTGTCTTGTAGCAGCCGTCGTGACCAAACTGCTCTACCGGTTTCCCCTGAGTGACAGCTTGTTTTGTGGCCCTCTCGGAGACCTGTCTCGGGCGCGAGGTGCCGCTTCCCGGCCACCCTCCTCTGTGGTGCTAATCTTCTAGAATTAAATGGGCCTCTGCCTGGGGCGGCGCTCTGCCCGGGGAAGCGACGCGTCAGTCGGATGGAAGCCGGCCGGCCTTGAAGGAAGGCCTCTCCCCGTATGCACGCCCTTCGCGCGATCCGCCGCCTTGGTCTCAGCCCTGAGCATTCCCCGGGTGGTGAAGCCAAAGAGATCCGGATCCTGAGACTGGGGCTCTGCACTGGAAGGAGACGTAAGTCAAAACAAAGCTGGCAGAACCTGTTGGTTTGCCTGGCCCCCAAGCCTTTGGTCATACCCTATCCGCTCCATCTTGCCCTGCAAGGCTGGGACGGGTCGGAACGGCGTCACTCGACTGCCCCGGGACGGATCCGTGCAGCAGTTTGTGAGCGTCTCAAGTTTTGGGGGATGCTGCGGGGAGCAGGAGTCAGGCTCCTTTGTCCGTCCGCGGTGCGTCTCCAAAGCATCTTAATATTTGTCGAAATCTGGCAGCTAAAAGCGACAGCTGGCCAGGGAGTCCCGAGTTCAACTCCCTCCTGAGCTCGCTGGGTGACCTTGGGCAAAACGTTAAGGGGCTGCTGCACAGATTTCCGAGAACATATCTCTGGCGCACGGCCGTGCAGTGCTTGGCGTCGGCTGCCTCGTTTTGGCTCTTGTGCTCTGGGGTCACACATCTTTCCGGATCCTCCTCCTGTGCCGTTCTTTTGAAGAAGGGCCCTGACGGCCACGTGCCACTCTGTGGGGGGGCAGGCGAGGATCTCTTTCTAGCTAAGGGTTTGTGTCATGTCATTCCATTCATTGAGGACAGAGGGAGAGAGAGCTGGAAGTCCTGTGGGGGGGGGGCGTGCTTCATCGACTCCTCTCCCAATAGCACATCGGATCCATTGCTGGGGGGGGGGGGCTTGATTGGTGTGGCTACACGATCATGGGTGAACCATGACCAAGGCTCCCTCTAAGCTGTGGAGTCCTGTGAGCCAAAATTCCACTTGGTTATTTTCGATTTACTTTGGTTATTTTCGATTACCAAAATTCCACTTGGTGAGCTGCTGGCATTCAAGTTGTGAGCGAGCAATTTGGCTACTGCATAAGTCAGTTTGCTCTGGAGCAGTGTTCCCTCTAAGCTCTGGAGTCCTGTGAGCAAGAATTCCACTTGGCGAGCTACTGGCATCAAAGTTGTGAGTGAGCGATTTGGCTATGGCATAAATCAGTTTCCTCTGGAGCAAAGCTCCCTCTAAGCTGTGGAGTCCTGTGAGCAAAAATTCCACTTGGTGAGCTACTGGCATCAAAGTTGTGATCGAGCAATTGGGCTAACTGCGTAAATCAGTTTGCTCTGGAGCAATGCTCCCTCTAAGCTGTGGAGTCTTGTGAGCAAAAATTCTACTTGGTGAGCTACTAGCATCAAAGTTGTGACTGAGAGATTGGGCTAAGTGCGTAAATCAATTTGCTCTGGAGCAATGCTCCCTCTAAGCTGTGGAGTCTTGTGAGCAAAAATTCCACTTGGCGAGCTGCTGGCATTCAAGTTGTGAGTGAATGATTGGGTTGCTGCATAAAACAGTTTGCTCTGGAGCAATGCTCCCTCTAAGCTGTGGAGTCCTGTGAGCAAAAATTCCACTTGGCGAGCTACTGGCATCAAAGTTGTAAACAAGGCATTTGGCTGCTGCATACATTAGTTTGCTCTGGAGCGCTCCTTCCTGAGCCGAGGCAAAAATGTGTGAGCTGGAGGCTAAAAAACTGTGAGGTGGCTCACACTAACTCAGCTTAGAGGGAGCACTGGGTGTGACCAATAGGCATTCAGGGACCTCCCTCTGGGTTTTTTTTTTGGGGGGGCAGGTCTCTTAAGTTGGCAGAGGACCCTGCTGTTGACGTGGCAGGTTCCTCCGGTGGGCTTTTTTGCCAGCCCTCCCACTGTTCCCACCCACTTTTACCCCCAAAAAACCTTCCTGGAGGCAGGTGTGTCGGAGAATCCACCACCTTTTCTCACTCGCTTTCCCTTTTCCGGGTTCCCTGTTATTTACGTGACTTGTTGTGTCCTCTTTTCAGCCAGTGCAAAAGCGGTAGAAGAAAAGGTACAACACGCAGTAGTAAGATTTTGTAAAGCAAGTTCTTTTTTTGGGGGGGGGGAGCATTGTAAAATGTAAACTATGTTTTCTTCGGATAGTATCAGAGGGCAACTGTACAGGGCTACAGCAAAACAGTCCAGGATTCAAGTCCAGGAGCCACTTGGAGACCAAAAAGAGACCCCAGAAATAGTGTTAAGAACTCCCGGCCCCCAAATCGTGTTGGTCTGTATGGTGCCACTGGACTCGAATCCAGATCTTTGTTGGGATTGTCAGCTTTGTCCCGGGTTTGTCCAGAGAGCCAGCATGGTGTAGAGTTTAAAAGCAGCAAACTGGAGAACCAGGTTTGATTCTCTCAGCCCCACCTACCTCGCAGGGTGTCTGTTGTGGGAAGAGGAAGGGAAAGGCAATTGTCAGCTGCTCTGAGACTCCTGTGGGTAGGGGAACAGCGGGGTATAAAAACCAAATCTTCAGCAGTTGCCGAGTATTCACATGAGCACATGAACCTGCCTTATACTGAATCAGTCAGTATTGTCTACTCAGACTGGCAGCAGCTCTCCAGGGTCTCAGGCGGAGGTCTTTCCCATCACCTCCTGCCTGGTCCTTTTAACTGGAGATGCCGGGGACTGAACCAGGGACCTTCTGCATGCCAAGCGGAGGCTCTGCCACTGAGCCACAGGCCCTCCTTACAGCTCTCCAGGGTCTCAGGCAGAGGTCTTTCCCGTCACATCCTGACTGGTCCTTTGTATCTGGAGATGCCGGGGATTGAACCCGGGACCTCCTGCATGCCAAGCAGAGGCTCTTCCACTGAGCCATGGCCCCTCTTCACAGCTTTCCAGGGTCTCAGGCGGAGGTCTTTCCCATCACCTGCTGCCTGGTCCTTTTTAACTGGAGATGCCCCGTGGGGATTGAACCTGGGACTTTCTGCGTGCCAAGCAGAGGCTCTGCCACTGAGCCACGGCCCCAGGCGGAGGTCTTTCCCATCACCTGCTGCCTGGTCCTTTTTAACTGGAGATGCCCCGTGGGGATTGAACCTGGGACCTTCTGCATGCCAGGCAGAGGCTCTGGCACTGAGCCACGGCCCCTCTTTACAGCTCTCCAGGGTGTCAGGCAAAGAGGTCTTTCCCATCACCTCCTGCCCGGTCCTTTTTAACTGGAGATACGGGGGACTGAACCGGGGACCTTCTGCATACCAAGCAGAGGCTCTTCCACTGAGCCACAGCCCCTCCCCTGTATCCCTGGTGAGGGCATTATTAGTTCCTCAAGTGGGAGATGCTGTCTGGTCTCTCCTGTTCCCTGCCTCCTGGGGAGTAGAGGCTGTAGGGAGATGGAACTAAACTTTCTGGCATCGGCTGCGGAATAAAAGAAGCCCCTTTCTGAGCGAGGCCTGATTCTCTGCCAACACTCCTGGCACCCATTTGGGGTTCCAAAGTGGGTGCCCTAGCTAGGATTGACCTGGATTCCCGCCCGCTGTTGCCAGTGCCACTCCCTGCTGCCAGGGTTTCTCGGCCAGGTTAGGGTTAACCCTAGCCCTAACCCATACCCTGTCCCGCGGGGATTCACTTAGCTTGCTTTTGGATTGCCGTTGCTTGCATGGGGGTTTGTTGCAGAATTTAAGGTATGCCTCAAGGATGTAAGAAGAGCCCTGCTGGATCAGACCAGTGAGGGTCCCTCCAGTCCAGCCTCCCGTCTCACACAGGGGCCAACCAGTTCCTCTGGAGGGCCAGCAACAGGGCAGAGAGGCCAAGGCCTTCCCCTGGTAAGAACATCAGAAGAGCTCTGCTGGATCAGACGAGTGAGGGTCCCTCCAGTCCAGCATCCTGTCTCACACAGTGTCCAATCAGTTCCTCTGGAGGGTCAACAGCAGGGCAGAGAGGCTGAGGCCTTCATAAGAACATCAGAAGAGCCCTGCTGGGTCAGACCAGTGAGGGTCCATCTAGTCCAGCATCCCGTCTCACACAGGGGCCAACCAGTTCCTCTGGAGGGCCAACAACAGGGCAGAGAGGCCAAGGCCTTCCCCTGGTAAGAACATCAGAAGAGCTCTGCTGGATCAGACCAGTGAGGGTCCATCCAGTCCAGCATCCCGTATCACCCAGTGGCCAGCCAGTTCCTCTGGAGGGCCAACATCAGGACAGAGGCCGAGGCCTTCCCTTGATGTAGCCTCCTGGCTCTGGGATTCAGAGGTTGACGGCCTCTGAACGTGGAACTTCCTTTTATTCAACATGGCTAATAGCCACTGATAGACCTCTTCTCCATGCTTCTGTCTAATCCCCTTTAAAATCTGTGGCCATTACTACATCCTTCCCCTGATAGGAACCTCAGGAGAGCCCTGCTGGGTCAGACCAGGGAGGGTCCCTCCAGTCCAGCCTCCCGTCTCACACAGGGGCCAGCCAGTTCCTCTGGAGGTCCAACAGCAGGGCAGAGAGGCCTTCCTCATATTGCTTCCTGGCTCTAGGATTCAGAGGTTGACCATCTCTGCACGTGGAAATATCAACTAGTAGCTAGTAACCGCTGATAGACCTCTCCTCCATGAATCTAATCCCCTTTTGAAGCCGTCTATGCCCCTGGCCCTCACTACATCCTCTGGCAGCAGATGTTCGCCTAGGTTTGTTTGTTTTGTTTAATGCGTTCAGGTATTGCGATCCCCTTCAAAAAGCGGGGTGGTGGTGGTTTATAAATGGCCTAAAAGGAAGCGCTTGATCCCCCCCACACACACGCACACACACGCACACCTCCTGTGGCTCTTTTCTGAGCAGGGCGCCTGGCGTTCCAGTGCATTATTGATGGGCCGGGCGGTGGGAGGGAGGGGTCTGCCCATGCGGCTGTGCCCTTCCCCCCCACCCCTCGCCCTGTGCGAGAGAGAGAGCCTGACAGGCGTCTCTCCTTGGCATCCCACAATGCACCGAGGCATTCCTGAATAGCCTCCCGTGGGAACAGAGAGCCGAGCTTTTCAGAAAGGGCAGCCCATGACAAGCTAGCGCATTACCAACCAACCAACCCCCCTTTCCAGGAGACAGGGGGGGAGGGAAAATCCATAAATGCCGGGATGCGTATTCCGGAGCCTGCTAGATAAGCTCTTTGCGCCCGCATGGCCCTTCTCAGCTGGGGGGGGGGGCACGCCAGAATTTCTGCTCTGACACCCCTGGAGACCGGGTCTCCTTTCCCAGAGTGCACTGCTCCACGGCCGGCTCCGCCAGTGCCGGAGAGTCAGCGAGTAGACTGAACTGGTGTGTGTGGGGGGTGATCTCCGGTTCCCCTTCCGGGTGGGTGAGTCGCTTGGAACGGGAGTGGGTTGGTTGCTGGGTATCGTTGGGAAGGGGCAGGGGGTGCCAAGCTGAACAGGTGGTGTGCTGGAAGAAAGTTGGCCTGGATTGTATCGGGGTGGGGGCACGTGGGGCCGCCTTTTGCAGAGGTCTTTCGAGAGATCCGTGTGCGCAGCAGTGTTGCCTCTAAGCTGAGTGAGTGTGAGCGAGGTCACCGTTTTTTTAGCCTCCAGCTCACAGATTTTTGCCTTAGCTCAGGGAGGAGGGCTCCAGAGCAAACTAATTTAGGCAGTAGCCAAATCGCTCGCTCACAACTTTAATGCCAGTAGCTCACAAAGTAGAAGTTTTGCTCACAAGACTCCACAACCTAGAGGGAGCGTTGGTGCTCAGGAGGAGTGCCGGCGGGGTGTGTGTGTGTGTGTGTTCTGGTAGGAGAGTGGGAGAATTCTGCACATTGTGTACATTTGGAGGTGTTTATGGAGAGCGTGCTGGTGGGGGGGGGACACGCAACTAGGCCAGCCGACAGGTGCTAAGCACCGATAAGATATGGAAACCACCCCCCCTTCCAGGGCGGCCGAACCTGACCACAAGTCCCCGCTGGGAGCCACGTGAGTCCGCTGCTTGTTCAAGCGACCCTGGGAATGTCGTCTGTCCCCAAGACTTGTCCAGAGGCGCGGGGATTCTGTGCCCCCGGGAAGAACACCGGTCAGAGAGCGGGTCTGGAAGCGCTGGAGCGGAGGAGAGATTCTGTCCTTGCCGGCCCGTTTTGTACCCCTCCCTTTCTTCCAAGCCCTGCTTAACCGAGTGGTGCTGGGCTTGGAAATCTGCCCCCCCCAGCCTTTCCTTCAGGGAGGGGCTGAGATGGGGGGCGAAGGGAGGAGGAGGTGACTGTAAGGGGTAGTTGAGAGCAATGCTTCCTCTAAGCTGTGGAGTCTGGTGAGCAAAAATTCTTACTTTGTGAGCTACTGGCGTTAAAGTTGTGAGCGAGCGATTGGGCGGCTGCATGAATTGGTTTGCTCTGGAGCCACCTCCTTCCTGAGCTAAGGCAAAAATGTGTGAGCCGGAGGCTATAGAACGGTGAGCTAGCTCACACTGACTCAGCTTAGAGGGAACGCTGGTCGAGAGACACCTCCCACCCCACAGCATCGCCACATGTGGCACAGAGGAGAAAACCGGCTTCCGGCCTCTCCAGCAAACCCCCTCCTTAAGTGATGAGAGCTGGCCCGTAGCTAACGGGGGCCCCACGGGGCCTGGCCCCCTCCCTCCCAGGCTGCCCCCAAAGTGCTCTAACCCCACCCCACAGCACCGCCACATGTGACACAAAGGAGAAAACCGGCTTCCGCCCTCTCCAGCGAACCCCCTCCTTAAGTGATGAGAACCTAGCTCCTTTGGGGGTTCCGTAGCGAGGGCAAATCTCGGGTTTTGCACCCCTGCTGTTCCATGCAATGTCTTCGATGTATATTGATTCCGAATTTTATGAAGGAAGCTGAAGGTCACGTGGGCGGAGGAGGAATCTTGTAGGGGGGCTGGCTCCCAGGGGCTTTGGAGGCAGGTAGGGGGATGTCTGAAGAAGGCTTGAAAGCAGTGTGTCCCTCTAAGCTGAGTTAGTGTGAGCTAAACTCACAGTTTTTTAGCCCCCGGCTCACACGTTTTTGTCTTAGCTCGGGAAGGATGGGGCTCCAGAGCAAACTAACTGATGCAGCAGCCAAATCGCCTGCTCACAACTTAAATACCAGCAGCTCACAAAGTAGTATTTTTGCTCACAAGACTCCACAGCTTAGAGGGAGCATTGCTTGAAAGCCCATTGCCCTAGGATATGGTCCCAGCTGCCTGCAACTGGCCAGGATAGTTGGGGAGGGGCCGTGGCTCAGTGGAAGAGCCTCTGCTTGGCATGCCGAAGGTCCCAGGTTCAATCCCTGGCATCTCCAGTTAAAAAGGACCAGGCAGTAGGTGATGTGAAAGACCTCTGCCTGAGACCCTGGAGAGCCGTGAAGTAGGGCTGTGGCTCAGTGGAAGAGCCTCTGCTTGGCATGCCGAAGGTCAAAGGTTCAATCCCCAGCATCTCTAGTTGAAAGAGACCAGGCAGCAGGTGATGTGAAAGACGAGAGCAGCTGCCAGTCTGAGTAGACAAGACTGGCCTTGATGGACCCAGGGTCTGACTCCGGATGTTCTTGTGTGTTCTTTGGAGAGGGGCCATGGCTCAGTGGCAGAGCACTTGTTTCGACACACAGAAGGTCCCAGGTCCAATCCCTGGCAGCGTCTCCAGTTTAAAAAGGACAAGGCAGCGAGTGATGTGAAAGGTCTCTGCCTGAGACCCCGGAGAGCCGCTGCCAGTCTGATTAGATAAGAAGAAGAGAAGAAGATTGGATTTATACCCTGCCCTTCACTTGGAGTCTCAGAGCGGCTTACAATCTCCTTTCCCTTCCCCTCCCCACAACAGACACCCTGTGAGGCAGATGGGGCTAAGAGAGCTCTTTCGAGAACTGCGCTTGAAGAAGAAGAGAAGAAGATTGGATTTATACCCTGCCCTTCACTTGGAGTCTCAGAGCGGCTTACAATCTCCTTCCCTTCCTCTCCCCACAACAGAACTGCCCTTGAGAGAACAGCTCTGAAAGAACTTATGACTGACCCACGATCCCACCAGCAGCTGCATGTGGAGGAGTGGGGAATCAAACCCGGGTCTCCCAGATTAGAATCCGCGCTCTTAACCACTACACCAAACTGGCTCTCTTGAGCCAGTCAACTGACCTTGACTAACCAAGGGTCTGATTTAGTAGAGGGCGGCTCCATGTATATCCGTGCGTTCACTTCATCTGGTGCATGAAGAAAATCCCCTGTCTGCAGACATACATACATGCAGTGCAGGAGCGCTTATATGGTCTTTCTGGTCACTGCTCTCTATTCCCCCCCCCCCCAAGAAAGGAGGTTATGTGTGTCTCTAGCCCACAAAAGGTTCTGCTTTAATGATGGAGGTGTTCCAAGGCTTATGTGTCTGGTGGATTTTGTGCAGAGCCAAGAGTGCATTGGGCCTCCACCCTCCAGATCAGGGTTCAAATCTTTCTCCAGCAATGAGACTCACCAGGGAGTCCTTGAGCATGGCCCAACTCTCTCTCTCTCGGCCTAGTACACCTTGCAGGGTTGTTGTGAGGAGGAACAGAGAGAACCCCTAAGAATTCTGATCCGAAGAAGGGCTGGAGACGGTTGTGTCGAACCAACAAAACAAGTTCGCATTCTTAGACGTGCTATAAAAACATATGTCGAAGCTTGGACGTAGGGCAGGTCAGTCGTTTTTTTGTATGATTTAATGTCCGAAGGGAGTATAATCCCTGACTAGGAACCGGACAACCGACCTGCAAACAAGTAGCCATCTTATCAGTTGGTTTGCCCCCAAGGCGAGAGAGAAAGGCTATTTGTTCTCAGTGGAAACATGCAGCAAGCTGGTGCTTGGAGAACCTTCACCCCCCACACACCAGTGGGATTGAGCGCTCTTGATCCGTTGCCAAATCTTGCCAGAGACCTGCGTAGTTTGGGTCCTTCCTGTGTAGTGGGAGTCCGCCTGCGAGCGGTTTGCTGCTCTCCTGGATTCACTGCTCCATGTAGGCAGGAAGAAAACAGAGCAGACATGACCGCCTTGTATTGAATCACTGGTCCATCGAGGCCGGTATTGTCTCTCCAGGGTCTTAGGCTGAGGTCTTCCCCATCCCCTACTGCCTGGTCCTTTTTAACCTGGAGATGCCGGGGATTGAACCTCAGACCTTCTGCATGCCGAGCAGAGGCTCTGCTCTCCACAGCTCTACAGGGTCTCAGGCGGAGGTCTTTCCCATCACCTCCTGCCTGGTCCTTATTAACTGGAGAGGCCGGGGATTGAACCGGGGACCTTCTGCATGCCAAGCAGAGGCTCTGCCACTGAGCCACGGCCCCTCTTGACAGCTCTCCAGGGTCTCAGGCGGAGGTCTTTCCCATCACCTCCTGCTTGGTCCTTTATTCACTGGAGATGCCGGGGATTGAACCAGGGACCTTCTGCATGCCGAGCAGAGGCTCTGCCACTGAGCCAGGGCCCCTCTTCACAGCTCTCCAGGGTCTCAGGCTGAGGTCTTTCCCATCACCTCCTGCCTGGCCCTTTTTAACTGGAAATGCTGCCAGAGATTGAACCGGGGACCTCCTGCACGCCAAGCAGAAGCTCTGCCACTGAGCCACGGCCCCTCTTTACAGCTCTCCAGGGTCTCAGGCGGAGGTCTTTCCCATCTGCTCCTGCTTGGTCCTTTATTCACTGGAGATGCCGGGGATTGAACCAGGGACCTTCTGCATGCCGAGCAGAGGCTCTGCCCATTAGCCAGGGCCCCTCTTCACAGCTCTCCAGGGTCTCAGGCTGAGGTCTTTCCCATCACCTCCTGCCTGGTCCTTTTTAACTGGAGATGCTGCCAGAGATTGAACCGGGGACCTCCTGCATGCCAAGCAGAGGCTCTGCCACTGAGCTACGACCACTCTACAGCACAGAGAGAGGTTTCCAGAGGGAAGAATTGGATAGCAGGGGGTCAAAGGGGACTTCAGCAAGCCCACCTGGTTTGGGGTGAGCCCAGAGGGGTGGGGCAGAAGCTCTCGACCCCGCCCCGCCCCTGGAGTCTTCCCGTAGAAACGCCCCCATTTCCAGCGGCCTCTGTCAGCTCCTCTGGGCCCATGGTCCTCCAGGGGGGCAGCCCATGAGCCACTTCCTCTTCCCCCTGGCACCTACCTCTGTGCCCCAGTCTCACCTTCCGGGCCGGCTTTTGGGGAGCAGAGAGACCCGTAACCCTTCTCACCGCTGAGCAGGGGCGGTCTCCGGCCCGAGCCCTTTAAGGGAGACGGGAGGAGGGGGGCTTGCTTCTCCTTGCCTGCCCCTGACATTTCCACCCTCCTTCACTCGGCTCGCACATCAGGCCTGGCTCCGTGCTTGACGTCTGTTCCCACCGCTGCGCACAGAGAAAGCAACTTCTGAGGCAGAAAAATGCACCTCCCGGCACTCGGGTTTTGGTCCGCTCAAAGAAAATGGAACAGAAAAACGGGCCTTTGTGTGCCGGAACCCCTGGGGTGGGCAGGGGAAGGAGATCTTGATGCTTGGGGGGGGGGGAGTGTCCTCAGTCCGGGGGGGGGACCCCTTAGGTTGGGGGGGGGCAAGATGGCCACTGGATGGCCGCTCAGGTCGCCTCTTGTCCATCCCAGGAAAAAAACCTGTTCTTGTGCCAATTCACACTCCAATGGCATTTCTGGTTTTTTGGACTGCATTTCTGGTGACGGAGATTTCTTGCATTCATGGAACACAGTATTCAACCGCTGTACTTAGGAACACCGGGGTTTAGAATCTAGATTTCAAAAGTTCAGATATGAATTCCTGAATACAAGTGGGTTACTGGGGGGTCTTATAGCGAGGCTGTCTTTCGACTGGGCTGGGGGAATATTAAGAGCACATTTCTGGTGGCTTGTTTGGGGATTTATTGATTTTTTTTTGTGCCCATTTTAATTCTGCGAGACCACTTTGGGCATCGGGGTTAGCGCTGGTGGACGGCTGCGCTGGAAGGCGCTGTCGGCCGCCGGTGGATCTGTTTACTCCAGCGCTGAAGGAAGAGCAGGCCTGCCAACCGTAAAGTTCGCGGGAGAGTCCGAAAACTTTCTCTCCCTTCCTCATGATACCGGAATGGCACAGATTCGCAGGGAGGCTAAGGACAGACAGAAGTCCTGCTTCACCCGTGAATCCAGCCCCAGGGTGTAAGGGTTTGGTGGCCGCTGGTTTAGATGGCGTCACGAAAGGACGGGAGGAAAGGGGACCGTCGAGGGGTCCTCGGCCGTGGTGGGTGAGGAGGAGGCCTGTACGGAGAAGGCCACTTCCTCAGGAGTAAGTGTCGGAGAAGGCTGGTTGGCTCCTGGAGGCATCTGGTTTTGGCCACGGTGGGAAACCTGGTGCCAGAGCAGAGGGACCCTTGGTCCAGTCCGGCAGGTCACCTCCAATGTTCCCTCTGAGCTGTGGAGTCTTGTGAACAAAAATTCTACTTTGTGAAGCTTACTTGCCTTAAAGTTGTGAGCGAGCAATTTGGCTCCTGCATAATTTAGTTTGCCCTGGAGCCCCATGCTTCCTGGGCTAGGACAAAAATGTGTGAGCCGGAGGCTAAAAAACTGTGAGCTAGCTCACACTGACTCAGCTTGGAGGGAACACTGGTCACCCCTTGCATTCACACGGCCTCCCGCCTCCTTTCTGCTCCGCTTGCCCTCGCTTGAGTTTTGGAGGGTGCTTTTAGCGGGGAAGCTGAGCGAGCGGGATCGGGTCAAGCCACGTAGCAAGACGGCACGGCTCTCCTGCAAAACGGGCGTGCAGCATAAGAACATAAGAACATAAGAGATGCCAATGTTGGATCAGGCCAAAGGCCCATCCAGTCCAACACTCTGTATCACACAGTGGCCAGAAATACCAGTGCCATCAGGAGGTCCACCAGTGGGGCCAGGACATTAGAAGCCCTCCCACTGTTGACCCCCCAAGCACCAAGAAGACAGAACATCACTTGCCCCAGAGCCCCTATCTATACCTTGCGGCTAATAGCCACTGATGGACCTCTGCTCAATATGCTTATCTAATTCCCTTTTGAAGCCGTCCATGCTTGTAGCACCCACCACTTCCTGTGGCAGTGAATTCCAAGTGTTAATCACTCTTTGGGTGAAGAAGTACTTCCTTTTATCCGTTCTAACCCGACCGCTCAGCAATTTCATGGAGTGCCCACGAGTTCTTGTATTGTGAGAAAGGGAGAAAAGTACCTCTTTCTCTACCTGCTCTTTCCCATGCATAATCTTATAAACCTCAATCATGTCACCCCTCAGTCGTCGTTTCTCCAAGCTAAAGAGCCCTAAGCGCCTTAACCTTTCCTCATAGGGAAAGTGTTCCAACCCCTTTTTCCAACCCCTTGTCTGCTGACCCTGAGATGAAGATCAACATGCCCAGTTCTTCGCTCGGGCTAGGATGGCGACCTTCCCCCTGTGCGTGGTGGGTGTCGTATAGGAACCCGGGGTGCTGAAAAAGGCAGACTCCGTGTTAGGGATTGTTAGGAAAGGGACTGAGGACAAAAACGGCCAGTACTGTAATACCCCCTGTATAGCTCTATGGTGCGGCCTCGTTTGGAACACTGTGTGCCATTCTGGTCCCCGTATCTCCAAAAGGACATGGCAGAGCTGGAAGAAGTACAGAGAAGGGCGAAAAAGAGGATGAGGGGGGGTTGGAGCACCTTCCCTTAGGAGGGAAGGCCGAAGAGTCTCTGGGACTTTTCCATTTAGAAAAGAGGCAACCAAAGGGGGGATGTGATAGAAGCTTGTAAAATTATGCCTTGGGGTGGAAGACAGCTGACCAGGAGAAAGTTCTCTCCCTCTCCCAAAATGCTGGAACTCAAGGGCATCCCGTGAAGCGGATGGGCAGTAGGTTCAGGACGGACCAAAGGAAATACTACTTTGCACAGAGGGTGGTTAAAATGTGGCATTCGCTGCCGGAGGATATAGTGATGGCCACAGGCATAAACAGCTTTAAATGGGGATTAGATAGATTCATGGCCCCTAGCCATGGTGACTAAGGGGAACCTCCACATTCAGAGGCACTACTCCTCTGAATCTCAGAGCCAAGAGGAAACATCAGGGGAAGGCCTCGGTCTCTCTGCCCTGTTGTTGGTCCTCCAGAGGAACTGGCTGGCCCCTGTGGGAGACGGGAGGCTGGACTAGATGGATCCTCACTGGTCTGATCCAGCAGGGCTCTTCTGATGTTCTTATGAAGGCCTCGGCCTCTCTGCCCTGTTTTTTGGCCCTCCAGAGGAACTGGCTGCCCCCTGTGTGAGATGGGATGCTGGACTAGATGGACCCTCACTGGTCTGACCCAGCAGGGCTCTTCTGAGGTTCTTATGAAGGCTTCGGCCTCTCTGCCCTATTGTTGGCCCTCCAAAAGGACTGGTTGACCACTGTGTGGAACAGGATGCTGGACTAGATGGACCCTCACTGGTCTAAT
>NW_015169270.1:33478-38166 GCF_001447785.1 Gekko japonicus
TGCTGGCCCTCCAGAGGAACTGGCTGGCCCCTGTGTGAGGCAGGATGCTGGACTAGATGGACCCTCCCTGGTCTGACCCAGCAGGGCTCTTCTGATGTTCTTATGAAGGCCTTGGCCTCTCTGCCCTGTTGTTGGCCCTCCAGAGGAACTGGCTGGCCCCTGTGTGAGGCAGGATGCTGGACTAGATGGATCCTCACTGGTCTGATCCCGCAGGGCTCTTCTGAGGTTCTTATGAAGGCCTCGGCCTCCCTGCCCAGTTGCTGGCCCTCCAGGGGAACTGGTTGGCCACTGTGTGAGGCGGGATGCTGGACTAGAGGGACCCTCACTGGTCTGACCCAGCAGGGCTCTTCTGGTGTCCTTATCAGGGGAAGGCCTCGGCCTCCCTGCCCTGTTGCTGGCCCTCCAGAGGAACTGGCTGGCCCCCGGGTGAGACGGGATGCTGGACTAGAGGGACCCTCGCTGGGCTGACCCGTCAGGGCTGTTCCGACGTTCTTCTCAGGGTCTGATTCAGTAGAAGGCAGCTTGATGTGTGTTCATGTTTAGGGGAGGGAAACTGGATCAGTGTCAGAGCCTCTGCTTGGCTTGCGGGAGGTCCCAGGTTCTCTCCCCGGCATCTCCATTTAATAAAGGACCAGGTTTTAGGTGAAGCGAAAGGACCTCAGCCTGAGACCCCGGAGAGCGGCTGCCGGTCTGAGTAGACAATGCTGAGCTGGATGGCATCAGAGGTCTGATTCAGTGCCAGCCAGCTTCACGTGTGTTCACGTTTGGGGAAGGCCCGTGGCTGAGCGATAGAGGATCTGCTTGGCATGCCGAAGCGCCTTGCCTCTCCTTCCGGTGGGGAGGGAGCCTGCCAGGCCCTGGGGGTGCAGATCTTGCTCTGGGATTCCCAGGAGGGAGGGAGGGGCCCCTCGCCCGCATTGTCTTTCACGGCCCAGATACAAAACTGCAGCAGCAGCACTCTGGCTTTGTCAGGATATGACGGAGCTGTTTGTGAGCCTGGCCGGGATCCAGCGCTAATCACCACCTTTGTGTCTCTGACGGGGCCTGGAGGGACCCGCCCCGTCTCTCCCTCCGCTGTGAACCGGCAGTGGATGGCTGCAGGGTGGGGGGTGGAGGCTCCACCCGAGGAGTGGCAGCATTTCAGGTTGGTTCTCATACCAAGCCAAACCGACGCGAGGCGGGAGGCGCCTGCCCTCCAGGGGTCTGGGTTTCGCAACGGGTCGGTGTGGCTTTTGTCACGCTCTGCCTGCGTGGGAAGGGATGCCCACGGCCACGTTGGCGACCCCTGTGGCTCATGGGGGAACAGGGCCCGTGGCCAGGGTGTTTGGCTCCTCCCCCCCATAAGGAACTGGGCTGTAGGGGGCAAACACCCACACACCCCACTTCCGTTCACGCGGCATCTCCACGTGCCGTGGAAGCGGACTGGGTGATCTTGGGCCAGCCACGCAGTCTGAGCCTAACCTGCCTCTCAGGGTTGGCGTGAGGCTAAAATGGGGAAGAGGTGAGCGACGTGAGGAGAAAGGTGGGGGTAGAAACCAAGTCAAGAAACATTATGGTGTGGGAGCTGGAATGCTTTCACGGTCGCCCCGACCAATGGCTTTTTCAAAGAAGAAGAGATTGGACCCCACCCTTCACTACCCGAAGGAGTCTCAGAGCGGCTTATAATCTCCTTCCCTTCCCCTCCCCACAACAGACACCCTGTGAGGTAGGTGGGGCTGAGAGAGCTCTCCTGAGGACTGCCCTTGAGAGAACAGCTCTGAGAGAACTTGTGACTGACCCAGGGTCACACCAGCAGCTGCATGGGGAGGAGGAGTGGGGGATCAAACCCGGTCCTCCCAGATTAGAGTCCCTGCTCCTAAGCACTACACCAAAGTGGCTCTCAAGTTTGGTGTAGGATTCCTCAAGTTCGTCGGGGGCAGGTCTGTCAGTAGCTGCTGGTCATGGCAGCTCAGAATGGAACCTCCAGGTTTGGGGTAGTCTACCTTTGACTATCAGAGACTGGGGACAGAGAAAAGAGGACTGGTCTCTCCAACTATTAACCACTTTCCAGCTCCCAAGACCCTCCTAACTGGCCAGTGCTGGGTACAGAGCTGGAACTTGAGCTTGTCTGGTGAGAAACGTCGGCTTTTTAAATCTGAGTTAGATGCAGGCGGCACTGTGTGGTTAGAGTCCTGTGTGTGTTTGTTTGTGCACATCTGCATTAGGCTTGCATCTCATAATGCTTTATCTATTTCAGCCAAATTTTTGTTGGTGTTCTTATAAGGGTGCTTTCCCGTCGATGGTTTCAAAGCCAGGTTTTGATTCTTTGAAAAACAAAACAAAACGCATGTGTTCTGGACTGGGGCCTGGAAGGTCGGTGGCAAAGGGAAATTCCCAGTTGTGCCTCTCCAAAGAAGAGGTGCCAAGCGCCCCCCCCCCCGGTCTTCCATCTCCTGTGCACCTCGAGAGCGTCTTTTATTGTTGATCCCCATAATCTCTTTGGACTAAAGATCTTTTGCTTTCTAAGCTTGTTAAGGCGACCGGCTTCCCTGGAGAGGATCCGTGGGGCTCCACTGCCATTCCTGGGAGGAGGCGACAATAACCCTCTTTGTCATAGAATCGGGAGGGGGGCTTCAGATGGCTTGGGTTTTCCCCCCTTCCTCTGGGCAAAGAGCAGGGGTCGCTGGGAGGGGGGGAGAGACAGCTGTCAATTTCTGGCATTGTGCAGGAGGCTGGACTAGATGAGCCCTGAGGTCCCTTCCAGCTCTATGTTTCTCACTAACATGTTTCAGCTAGACTTTGTAAGCCAGTGTCGAGTCAGTTGCCTGCAGTGATACTTCACGTTCATGGAAGATTATCCATTCATTGATTTATGAATTGCCCTACGCCTACTATTGTAGGCCTTAGGGCGATGTACATAATATTAAAAACAGCCACCGTGTTGTGGAGGAGCGGAGGGGTGAAGAGGTCCTGAGGGCGCATGCAGAGTGCTTTTGCCTCACCGCTGTGCAGGGGTCATTTCGAAGAAAAAGAGGTACCGGAGCTCATTAGCATAACTCATTAGCATACCTCATTTGCATATGCCACACCCCCTGGCATCACCGGAAGTGTGTCAGAAGGCAACACCCACCGCTCAGGCTCCACTGGACTGTTTTGGATTGCTAGCTAGTGGGGGGGGGGGACGTGCAGATCTGTCCTCACAGAGGAGGGAGAGCTGGTGCCTGAATAAAACTTGGTCTTAAAGGTGCCACTGGACTGTTTTGGACCGGGGGGCTGGGGGGGGGGGGCTCTGCAAAAAAAATGGGGTGGGGGGGGGGAGCTCTGCAACTTACCTGGCTGCTTCTTGCTCTGACTGAGGGCTGCTGGGAGCAGGGGGTGGGGCTTGTTGCATGTGCCCGCCCCCTGGGCTCTTTCCTGCCGGAGCTCCGCTCCTGTGCTCTCCCACAGGAAATGTCCCCTGCCACTGTGTAGACCCTGGATCTTTCAGATTCCGAAGAAAAGGCGGCCAAAGAGGTGTCAGTCTGGGAAGTATGAACCAGGGAGCCTCTTTTGAGAAACCTCGTGTTGCCCAGAACGAGGTTTAAAATCGGAGGGTTTTGGTTTTCAAAAGAACCAAGGAGTTTCTTAGGTCTTGGGTGCAGTTTTGCTTGCTGGTACAAAGAGTGATGAACATGTGGAATTCACTGCCGCAGGAGGTGGTGGTGGCTACAAGCACGGACAGCTTCAAGAGGGAATTAGATAAGCATGTGGAGCAGAGGTCCATCAGTGGCTATTAGCCACAAGGTATAGATAGGAACTCTCGGTCTGGGGCAGGTGATGCACTGTATTCTTGCTGGGGGGGGCAACAGTGGGAGGGCTCCTAGTGTCCTGGCCCCACTGCTGGACCTCCTGACGGCACCTGGTATTTTTGACCACCATATGACAGAGTGTTGGACTGGATGGGCCATTGGCCTGATCCAACATTGGCTTCTCACTTGTGTTCTTATGAATTGGAGAAACATCTGGAGCAGAGGTCCATCAGTGGTTATGAGCCACAATGCGCAGATAGGAGCTCTCGGTCTGGGCCAAGGGATGCTCTGTCTTCTTGGTGCTTGGGGGGCAACAGTGGGAGGGCTTCTAGTGTCCTGGCCCCACTGCTGGACCTCCTGACGGCACCTGGTATTTTCGGCCACTGTGTGACACAGAGTGTTGGACTGGATGGGCCATTGGCCTGATCCAACACTGGCTTCTCTTATGTTCTTATTTGCAGGAAGGGAGATTTTAGACCGTGAGATGGGGCTGTGCCAGAGAGGAAGTGGGGAGGGGCTGTGGCTCAGTGCCAGAGTCTCTGCTCGGCATGCAGAAGGTCCCAGGTTCAATCCCCGGCATCTCCAGTTGAAAGGACCAGGCAGTGTATGACGTGAAAGACCTTTCTCTGCCCGAGACCCTGGAGAGCGGCTGCCAGTCTGAGTAGACAAGACTGACTGTGATGGACCCAGGGTCTGATTCAGTATAAGGCAGTTTCATTTGGGGTTCTTTTACGCCAGAGAGGTGTATCTGGACAGGTATTAGACTCCCAGTGTAGCTTTAGCTGCTGAGAGAAGGACAGAGACTGTTTCCACCTTCCTTGGGGAATATTTATTGTGTATCCAGTAGAGATGTGAAGGCCCGGAAAGAAACCGGAAAAATTCGGGGGGGGGGGGGGAAAAGGGGTTTTTTCGGGTTTTTTC